>NC_082397.1:869603-965068 GCF_031168955.1 Gadus macrocephalus
CAGAACACCAGAACACCAGAACACCAGAACACCAGAACACCAGAACATCAGAACACCAGAACATCAGAACACCAGAACACCAGAACACCAGAACATCAGAACACCAGAACACCAGAACACCAGAACACCAGAACATCAGAACACCAGAACACACCAGAACACCAGAACATCAGAACACCAGAACACCAGAACACCAGAACACCAGAACACCAGAACATCAGAACACCAGAACACCGGAACACCAGAACATCAGAACACCAGAACACCAGAACACCGGAACACCAGAACACCAGAACACCGGAACATCAGAACACCAGAACACCGGAACATCAGAACACCAGTACACCAGAGCACCAGAACGTCACAGGGGAACACCCAGAGCAAGCAAAGGTCGATCATCAAAGTCACACCTCTTCTGTGTTTTGGCTCTGCGGTGGTGGAACAAGCTCCCCCCACCACACACAGCCCTGTTACGCACACACCATTGTATGTTGTACGTCCAGCCACTCAAAAAGAGTACTTGTGTAGCATCTCATCCTAGCTGTCTGCGTTGTGTACGGGGAATGGGTTAACCTAGCGGTTGGTAGTACTAGTGATCGGCACTTGGTTCTATCAACGTCCTTACTGTGCGGTCAGAGATATAGTGTTGGTTCCCCTTCTTCTGACCGATGCACAGACTGTAAGTCGCTGTGGAGGAGAGCGTCTGGTAAGTGTGAATGTCTTACGTATCCATGGTGATGGGGGTTTCCTGGGCGGCCCGCAGGTCCTTCTGAAGGGTGACCTGTCGAGCTCTGAGACAGACAGGAAGTAGACAGGAGACAGACAGGAAGTAGAACCTTATTGGACCAATGGAATAATGTTAGCGGTCCCAAAGTTTGGCATGCTGGTTCGTGTTCTGGGAGTGAATGAGGACGACTACGGGGTTCTACTACGGGGTTCTACTACAGGGTTCTACTACGGGGTTCTACCACAGGGTTCTACTACGGGGTTCTACTACGGGGTTCTACTACGGGGTTCTACTACGGGGTTCTACTACAGGGTTCTACTACGGGGTTCTACCACAGGGTTCTACTACGGGGTTCTACTACGGGGTTCTACTACAGGGTTCTACTACGGGGTTCTACTACAGGGTTCTACTACAGGGTTCTACCACAGGGTTCTACTACAGGGTTCTACTACGGGGTTCTACCACAGGGTTCTACTACGGGGTACTCCTATCGGGGTTCTCCTATCAGGGTTCTACTATCAGGGGCTCCCATTAGAGTTCTTGAGAGCATGTCAGTACCGGGAGACTCTCGTTGTGGGGGTTCATGTGTTCGTACCGGGAGCGCCTCTCGTTGGCGGAGTTGAGGCGTGCGGCCGCCTGCTGCTTGTGTCGGATGACGTCCTCCAGGAGCTCCGCCCCCCGCTGGGTCTCCGCGCGGACGCGGGCGTCGGCCGCGGCGTGCAGCAGCAGCAGGGCGTCGTACTCGCGCTTCAGCCCCGCGTTGGCCGCCTGGACCACCGCGGCCCGGGCCTGCAGGGCCTGCTCCTCAGCCTGGGCGCCTGAGGCCCCCCGCTGGGCCCCCGCCAACCTGGGGCCACAACCACACCGTTACACCACCACACCAACACAACGTTACACCACCACACAGCCACACCCGTTACACCACCACACAGCCACGCCCGTTACACCGCCACACAACCACGCCCGTTACACCACCACACAGCCACGCCCGTTACACCACCACACAGCCACGAACGTTACACCACCACACAACCACGCCCGTTACACCACCACACAGCCACGAACGTTACACCACCACACAACCACGCCCGTTACACCGCCACACAGCCACGCCCGTTACACCACCACACAGCCACGCCCGTTACACCACCACATGTTACACCACCACACAGCCACGCCCGTTACACCACCACACAACCACACGTTACACCACCACACCGTTACACCGCCACACAGCCACGCCCGTTACACCACCACACAACCACACCGTTACACCACCACACAACCACGCCGTTACACCACCACACAGCCACGCCCGTTACACCGCCACACAACCACGCCCGTTACACCACCACACAACCACGCCCGTTACACCACCACACAACCACGCCCGTTACACCACCACACAGCCACGCCCGTTACACCACCACACAGCCACACCGTTACACCACCACACAACCACGCCCGTTACACCACCACACAAACACAACGTTACACCACCACCCAACCACGCCCGTTACACCACCACACCGTTACACCACCACGCCGTTACACCACCACACAACCACACCCGTTACACCACCACACAGCCACGCCCGTTACACCACCACCCAACCACGCCGTTACACCACCACACAACCACGCCCGTTACACCACCACACAACCACGCCCGTTACACCACCACACAACCACGCCCGTTACACCACCACACAAACACAACGTTACACCACCACCCAACCACGCCCGTTACACCACCACACCGTTACACCACCACGCCGTTACACCACCACACAACCACACCCGTTACACCACCACACAGCCACGCCCGTTACACCACCACACAGCCACGCCCGTTACACCACCACCCAACCACGCCGTTACACCACCACACAGCCACGCCCGTTACACCGCCACACAACCACGCCCGTTACACCACCACACAACCACGCCCGTTACACCACCACACAGCCACGCCCGTTACACCACCACACAACCACGCCCGTTACACCACCACACAGCCACACCGTTACACCACCACACAACCACGCCCGTTACACCACCACACAGCCACACCCGTTACACCACCACACAGTTACACCATCACACCCGTTACACCACCACAGCCGTTACACCGTCACAAAACCACACTGTTACACCACCACACAACCACACCCGTAACACCACCACACAACCACGCCCGTTACACCACCACACAACCACGCCCGTTACACCACCACACAGCCACGCCCGTTACACCGCCACACAACCACGCCCGTTACACCACCACACAACCACACCTCGAGAAACACTGACATCCAGCAAGCCAAGGGGAGGGTAGTAAGAACACTCTGAGGTGGAGCAGAAGGAGGAGGAGGAGGAGGAGGAGGAGGAGAGAAGGAGGAGGAGGAGGAGGAGGAGGAGAGAAGGAGGAGGAGGAGAGAAGGAGGAGGAGGAGGAGGAGGAGGAGGAGGAGGAGAGAAGGAGGAGGAGGAGGAGGAGGAGGAGAGAAGGAGGAGGAGGAGGAGGAGCAGGAGAAGGAGGAGGAGGAGGAGAGAAGGAAAGGAGGAGGAGGAGGAGGAGGAGAGAAGGAGGAGGAGGAGGAGGAGAGAAGGAGGAGAGAAGGAGGAGGAGGAGAGAAGGAGAAGGAGGAGGAGGAGGAGGAGGAGAAGGAGGAGGAGAGAAAGAGGAGGAGAAGGAGGAGGAGAGAAAGAGGAGGAGGAGGAGGAGGAGGAGGAGGAGGAGGAGGAGGAGAGACAGTACCTGCTTTGCTGCTCCTCCAGAACCTTCTGCTTGATGTTCAACTCCTGCTGAAGAGCCACCACCTGGCACGCCAACTAGAGGAGAGGAGAGGAGAGGAGAGGAGAGGAGGAGAAAGGAGGAAAGGTGAGGAGGAGAGGAGGATAAAGGAGGAGAAGAGAGGAGGAGAGAGGAGAGGAGGAGAAAGGAGGAGAGGAGAGGAGAGGAGGAGAAAGGAGGAAAGGGGAGGAGGAGAGGAGAGGAGGAGAGGAGAGGAGGATAAAGGAGGAGAGGAGAGAAGGGGAGAGGAGAGAAGAGAAGAGAAGAGAGAATAGATAACGAGAACACAAACTACGTCTAACCAACACAATGGACGGCCAGCCGATCGAACAGCTGTAACCTGATTGGTTGGAGGGTTAGGTCCGCCCACTGGATGCCACACTCAGTTCTGTTCGGTGGAAGGGGTCACACTCCACGAGGAGGAACCGACTCCTGGTCACAGAACGGTCCCAGAAACATCGCCGAGTCACCCCAGCTGAGGTGACTCGGGGTGACTCGGGGTAACCTGAGGGTAACTCGGGGTGACTCGGGGTAACCTGGGGGCGACTCGGGGTAACCTGGGGGTAACTCGGGGTAACTCGGGGTAACCTGGGGGTAACTCGGGGTAACTCGGGGTAACTCGGGGTAACCTGGGGGTGACTCGGGGTAACCTGGGGGTGACTCGGGGTAACCTGGGGGTAACTCGGGGTAACCTGGGGGTGACTCGGGGTAACTCGGGGTAACCTGGGGGTAACTCGGGGTAACTCGGGGTAACCTGGGGGTAACCTGGGGGTAACTCGGGGTAACCTGGGGGTAACTCGGGGTAACTCGGGGTAACCTGGGGGTAACTCGGGGTAACTCGGGGTAACTCGGGGTAACCTGGGGGTAACTCGGGGTAACCTGGGGGTAACCTGGGGGTAACTCGGGGTAACCTGGGGGTAACTCGGGGTAACCTGGGGGTAACTCGGGGTAACCTGGGGGTGACTCGGGGTAACTCGGGGTAACCTGGGGGTAACTCGGGGTAACTCGGGGTAACCTGGGGGTAACCTGGGGGTGACTCGGGGTAACCTCGGGGTGACTCGGGGTAACTCGGGGTAACCTGGGGGTAACTCGGGGTAACTCGGGGTAACCTGGGGGTAACTCGGGGTAACTCGGGGTAACCTGGGGGTAACTCGGGGTAACCTGGGGGTAACCTGGGGGTAACTCGGGGTAACCTGGGGGTAACTCGGGGTAACCTGGGGGTAACTCGGGGTAACCTGGGGGTAACTCGGGGTAACCTGGGGGTAACTCGGGGTAACTCGGGGTAACCTGGGGGTAACCTGGGGGTGACTCGGGGTAACCTCGGGGTGACTCGGGGTAACTCGGGGTAACCTGGGGGTAACTCGGGGTAACTCGGGGTAACCTGGGGGTAACTCGGGGTAACTCGGGGTAACCTGGGGGTAACTCGGGGTAACCTGGGGGTAACCTGGGGGTAACTCGGGGTAACCTGGGGGTAACTCGGGGTAACCTGGGGGTAACTCGGGGTAACCTGGGGGTGACTCGGGGTAATAATAATAATAATAATAATACATTTAATTTAGAGGCGCCTTTCCAGACACCCAAGGTCACCTTACAGAGCATATAGTCATCATTCAAAACTATGTAAAACAGACTAGGAATAAAAGGAAAACAGAGGTCAAACATGAAGAATAATAATAATTAATAACACTCAAAGACGCCTAAAGTGAAGGGGGGACCTCACTAACCACCACCAACCTGGGGTGGTTAGTTACCCCGGGGTAACTCGGGGTAACCTGGGGGTAACTCGGGGTAACTCGGGGTAACCTGGGGGTGACTCGTGCTGATTTTGCAGACGGACATTTTAACTATTTTTCCATCTAAGTAAACAGCCCAGAGCTTCCCTTTAAAAGACCAGAATGCATGCTGGGAGCTTGTGTACGAAACAGGAAGTCTCACCTCTCCGGTCATCGTCTTCAGGCGATCGTTCTGAGACAAGGACTCCGGGCCTGATGGGACCCTACAAACACACACACACACACACACACACACACACACGCACACACACACACACACACACGCACACACACACACACACACACACACACATACAGACACACAATAATTAGGGAACTTGTGTGTGTGCATAAACTTCTTTATGTGCACATCATCAGTGATAATATCGCCAATAGGAATTATTGCAAATCTTCAATCTGTATTATTATTATATTATACATATTATACAATATATAATGCGTTCCATTAATACAAATTACTAGAAACAAACAACAAATAGGATTGTCAATAAAGAGATGAAGACGGCGAGGAGGGGAGGGCGGTGGAGGTTGTCATGGTTACCTGGCAGTCCTCAGGAACCCTGCAGAGATGCTGGACTTCTCAAGCATGCGGCTGTCTGTTGAAAATCACACGGCACACACACACACACACACACACACACACCTCAAACCTTAGACTAGGTGACCTCAGACAAAGTGACCTTAGACTAAGTGACCTTCAGCCGCATTATTATCACATTATTACCTGCTCAGCCCACCTGGCACAACACTGACTCTATCACATGAAGGCACTGTCCCCCCTATTCATCTTTACCTCCGTTCAGTAACCTCTACAGGCCCATTCTTTAATGAACTATGCTACACTTGATCATTAAAGATGGATAGATGTTGATTAGTTGATCAATGCATGCAGACACAATCAATGAACTACACTTTTTCAGTTGCCAACGGAAATATAAATCAACAAAGAAATAGATGCGGGCATAATGAAAGGAAATCGCCTTGCTTTACTGAACACTTTTAACGACACGAAACAACATGGAAGGTGAAATACCAACATTCTCTATGGACAAACACAGATGACTCCATGTAGAAGTTACACTCAGAGGCCAACCTAGTACAGTAGGACTTCATACAAATATCATATACATACATCTTTATTTATTGTGTGCGGTCATATCGCTACATCCTGTGAGTGTACTCTTACATATATCATAACATCTGTACTTACAGTGCCGGATCAGGTCGCTGAACGCTTCGTGCTGCCTCTGGTCCCGTCGCTTCAGCTGGCGGATCACGTCCACCTTCCACCTTCCACCCGAAGGAGGCTTCACGGCCACGCAGCTCATAATCACCGGTTCTGAACGTTCAAACAGCTCATAATAATCCAGATATAACTTATATTGTTCACTTTGTCTCCTGTCAGTTTATTTTCCTCGCAACTTGTTGTTTTTCTCTCAGCCAATCACCACCAACTTTGATTCGTCTTCCTGATTTGACCACACCTACATATTTGCGTGTGTGGTGGGAGTGCGTCTGTTGTGTGTGGTGGTACTGCACCCTCAAAATTATCAACGCAATTTCTTCAACTGACCTCTTTTAAACTAGTCCTACTGTAGTACAACTAGTTTAAACTAGTTAACAAGTCCTACTGCAGTACAACTAGTTTAAACTAGTTAACAAGTCCTACTGTAGTACAACTAGTTTAAACTAGTTAACAAGTCCTACTGCAGTACAACTAGTTTAAACCAGTTAACTAGTCCTACTGTAGTACAACTAGTTTAAACTAGGGAACAAGTCCTACTGCAGTACAACTAGTTTAAAGTAATTAACAAGTCTTACTTTAAATCAAAAGAGATTTAAGTAGTTAACTAGTCCTTCTACAAATCAAATCCTTTCATTAATGGTGAGGAAATGAGATTGGTGACATCATAACCCTGTTAGCCAATGAGGACAGGAGACCGAGTCATTCGAACGCTGCTTTTATTCCCGACTCTGAGAGCAAAGCTGAAACTTTAAAACTTTAATACTGACTGACTTTCGAGGCGTGTCCAGAGCTGACTGCACAGCACATCCCATAATAGGACGTGTTGCTATGGGGACAACTGAAAACCTGTTTTCCATTTCTCCCAAAAGTATAAAAATGATCCATAACATTGGAAAATTCAGATATTTGCACAAAACTCTAATTAAATACTTAAATATAAAACCTTTATACAAAACATTTACATAAGGACGAGGAACGTTGACATCTCCCATGATGCTTTGCTGCGAGCAAGAGAAGTCAACATATCCCATGATGCTTTGCTGCGAGCAAGGGGAGTCAACATCTCCCATGATGCTTTGCTGCGAGCAACGGGAGTCAACATCTCCCATGATGCTTTGCTGCTAATGCGACCCAGCGTTGTCCACGACTCCCATGATGCTTTGCTGCTCCACTTTGCCACGGGTCATGTTCAGCAGAAGGTCAGAGTATCTCTCCAGCAGCTCCATCGTCCTATCGTCAGCCTCCGGTCGCGGAGGGGCGGAGTCAGGGCTGCACTTCCTGTCAGACGCGCAGACGGCGCCGAGGTCGTTGTGGGCGGAGACCAGCGCCTCCTCGAGGACAGTCGCCATGGCGGCACGCCGCTCGGACGCACACACGCCGGCCACCTGCAGAGAGAGAGGACATGACGTCACACACCTGGCCCCGCCCCCACCCTGTGGCCCCGCCCCCTGAACCCGTACCGACCTGCCGCTGCAGGTTCAGCGCCCGCTGCACCGCCTGCCGCAACTCCTGAGCAGCCTGCTGACAGAGCTCCAGGCTGGGGGGCTCAAGGGTCGGGGGCTCCAGGCTGGGAGGCTCCAGGCTGAGAGGTTCCAAGCTGAGAGGTTCCAGGCTGGGGGGAGGCTCCAGGCTGAGGGGAGGCTCCAGGCTGAGGGGAGGCTCCAGGCTGAGGGGAGGCTCCAGGCTGAGGGGAGGCTCCAGGCTGCGGGGCTCCGGGCTGAAGGGCTCCAGGCTGAGGGAAGCCTCCAGGCTGGGAGAAGGCTCCAGGCTGAGGGGCTCCAGGCCTGCAGAGAGGAGGACAATTCTCACAACGCAGCAGCATCAGGCACTCCAGCCTCTAGAGGAGGAGGAGGAGGAGGAGGAGGAGGAGGAGGAGGAGGAGGAGGAGGAGGAGGAGGAGGAGGAGGAGGAGGAGGAGGAGGAGGAGTCATACCTTCAGCTGGAGTGCAGAGGACCTCCTGTAGGCTGGCACCCCCCCTGGGGGAGGAGGACTGGGCCGGGGAGGGGTCAGCTGATGCCGCCGCCCCCTGACCTCCTGAGACGCTGCTCTGAGCCTCGCTGTCGGTCAGGACAGCCCGTTGGCGCGGCAACGCCGCGGCTACAAGACACGGGGTCCTCTGGGGGGAGGGGCCGGGAGCGGGGGGGGCGCGCACAGAGGAGGGGAGGGGAGTCTGCAGCTCCTCCTCCACGGGGGAGGAGGGGGCAGGGGGGAGGGGGAGGCGGGGGGATGAGGGCCGGGCGGGGGGGGCGCCCTCACTGGGCCCCTCGCTGGGCAGACTGGTGGACAGGGTCCGGTCTGGGAGCTCTGCTGGGAACCAAGACATGAGGAGCACGTTACACTCTGACACCAACCACCAGGCTCACAGGGGGGGTCATCCAACCCCAGACCAGCCCCCAGCGGACCTCGAACCAACCCCGCGGTCAGACACGACACGCTGCGCTCTAGTCACCGCTGCACCACCTTCAGACATCGCACCACCTTCAGACCCCACCTTCAGACCCCACCTTCAGACATCGCACCACCTTCAGACCCCACCTTCAGACCCCACCTTCAGACATCGCACCACCTTCAGACATCGCACCACCTTCAGACCCCACCTTCAGACATCGCACCACCAGGTACCGGCCAGTGGCCGCTAGCCACGCCCCCTTTGGGTCCACTAGCCACACCCCCAGTGCCCTCAAGCCACACCCCCAGTGCCCTCTAGCCACACCCCCAGTGCCCTCTAGCCACACCCCCAGTGCCCTCTAGGCCTGCCCCTGGGGTGCGGTCGACCACACACCTCCCAGCCCTCCTCGGCAGTAGATGACCGCCAGAGTTTTGCGTCGCCGTAGCGACCGGTTGGGGAGCAGGGGCTGATGGGGCAGCAGGCCGGTCCGTCTTCGCCTGGAGTCCGGGAGGGCCCTCAACACCCTCACTACAGTGTTAATTTCGTTAACGAAAAATATGACGAAAAATGTTCGTCAACGACCTTTTTTCCGTGACTAAGATGAGACGTTGACGAGCTAAAAATAGATCTGTGATAATAAAAACGATGACGAACTGTCATTTTGTTTTCGTTGACGAGACGAGACAGGACGAAAATGTTATTGGTGTGCTATTTGGACATTCAAAATGCACGATATTTTCCAATCATTACCCTCCCGTAAGGTTCTTATGCAACTGTTCACTCCTCCAGTAAATAGGACGGACCTTAGCTACGACTTGGCAACGGGAGGTATAGTCCACTCAGCTATGAGCTAACGTTATGCATTGTACATGATTCAAAATTCTTCCCAGCTTTTATTCCACAGATACTCTAGGGTCTATAGCATATAACCGCGTTGTCTGATTACAGTTTAATTCATTTTTCACAATTTACCGGCTCTCGTTTTGAAGAAAATCACCGCGCCATTCGTTTCAATGGGAATCGCCACGGTCTATACTTCAACATAGGTGGACTTTGAAATTCGTCCCAGCCTTTATACCCAAGATACTATAGGGTTTATAGCAGGGGTGTCAAACTCATTTTCGCTCAGGGGCCACATGGAGGATAATCTATCAAAGTGGGCCGGACCGGTAAAAATATGGCATAATTATGTAAAATTAAACATGCTGTGAGCACACCAAACACAGATTTCCCATTTACTTCCGTGAATAAAAAGGACGATGAGTTTTCTTGAAAACTCTGCACTCTGTGTCCACTTTTCGTCTTTTTGACAGAGACATTTTGGGGCAATGAGAGTGCCAAAGCGCATAATGTTGGAAGTATAAGGCAGAACGACAAGGTAGCTCCGGGCTAGCTGCACTACCTGTTTATACTTGCTCCCTGCTCAGCCCCGGTATAAAATTTGCTTGCTTAACATAATTGCTATTGCAACTTCTAGTGGACACATTAAGAACAGCAGTTTCTTTCATTGAAAAATAGCAGATCATTTTACGTTACTTTCCAAAGCGACTTCCAGTTACACACAATTGTCCAGTAGTTCAATGTACAACAAATTAATCAGTGCCAGTCAATGCAATCCATGTAATGCTAGGAAGGATTTTTATAAAAAAAAATTATAATTTTTTTTATATATATATTTTTTTTACATTACTGTACTTCACAAAATCATCTCGCGGGCCGGATTAAACCTGTTCGCGGGCCTGATCCGGCCCGCGGGCCGTACGTTTGACACCCCTGGTTTATAGCATATAACCGCGTTTTCTGATTACAGTTTAATGCATTTTTCACAATTTAGCAGCTATCGTTTTGAAGGCTGAACAGACAAGAGTACTAAAGTGTGACGTCACGTTTCGAGAGCAACAGATTTTCGGTTCTACACAAACCAAATTAACAAGGGGAAATCCTATGCCACACGAACCTTTTATAGAAAAGGAACAATCTTTTTGCGAATTGATTTGTGACTCTCTCTAGCTTTCAATTAAATCCTTTTACATTTGTTAGTTTTAATCCGACTGCACATTATTTTGAAAGGGTGAACCTCAGTTTCGTGATTTAGACCTCACTTGACCTCACTCCCAGACGTCCACGGTGCAATGTTTTTTTTGACCACTGGGATGCTGACAGCGTTTCCCGCCTATTTTTTTTTTCTTTGGCGGCCCTCAGTCAAATTTTGGGTTCCTAAATTGGCCCTCAGTTGTCAAAACTAAACTAAAGTACCCCAGTACTACTCTCTAAAGCAGGGGTTTTCAAAGTGTGAGAGAGTGAGCCCCCCCTCAGAGAAAAAAATTCAGCTGAGCCCCCCCCCCCCCAATTTTTTTTCTTCTAAATACCTGTGTTTTGAAAGCTATCTTAATTATTTTACACATTTTAAACATCTCTGATCATAATTTTTAAACATTGGAAACATATTTTTGAAACATTTGAAACATATTTTTTCAGCAACACGTCAGAAGATTTTAAACATATTTCTGAAACATTACAACATCTTTGTGCGTTTTTAAACACATTTCTTCCCACAATTTAACAACTTTATCTAAGCATGTTTTAGCTTAACCTTTTTTAAATACATTTGAACATCTTAATCTGTGTAAACTGCCAGTCTACACAGATTCATTCAGGGTCCGCGACTCTGATTTAGTCGCGGACCCTGTCTAATCAGATCTGCCTTTTCAGTCCAGAGATTCGACTATTCGGCGGGGTTTGTTTACTGGCGTTGCTATGGTGACCTAAATTATTGTAAGCAACTGAAAACGATGCCTGTCTGAAACTAAAACTGTGATTCTGAAAAAAGTATAAATGCTATCAAAATTCTGTTTCGATAGTATTGAAGATACAAGTGTGTAGATTTGTTTAATGGTTTGAACGATGGTAAACGGTGGAAAAATGAATGAGTTACGATGTCTAGAAGTAGGTGTATCAGAATGGGCTGACGTCTTCAATGAAAACAGCTGAAAACGAAGCGGTATGAAACTAAAACTGTGATTCTGAAGAAATTTTAAATGATATCGAAATTCTGTTTAGATATTATTGAAGATACAAGTGTGTAGATTTGTTAAATGGTTTGCACGAAGATAAACGGTTGAAAATTGATTTAGTTATAATGTTACTTCTACAGTTGAAGTACGACTGATGATTTGAATCATCGACTTTCAGGGTTTTTTTCGGGTTTATTTTTTTCTCACGTCGCGCCCCCCCTGAAGAACTCTGGCGCCCCCCAGGGGGGGCGCGCCCCACAGTTTGAAAACCACTGCTCTGAAGTACCCCAGTCCTCCTCTCTAAAGAACCCCAGTCCTCCTCTCTAAAGTACCCCAGTCCTCCTCTCTAAAGTACCCCAGTCCTCCTCTCTAAAGTACCCCAGTCCTCCTCTCTAAAGTACCCCAGTCCTCCTCTCTAAAGTACCCCAGTCCGCCTCTCTAAAGTACCCCAGTACTGCTCTCTAAAGTACCCCAGTCCTCCTCTCTAAAGTACCCCAGTCCTCCTCTCTAAAGTACCCCAGTCCTCCTCTCTAAAGTACCCCAGTCCTCCTCTCTAAAGTACCCCAGTCCTCCTCTCTAAAGTACCCCAGTCCTCCTCTCTAAAGTACCCCAGTCCTCCTCTCTAAAGTACCCCAGTCCTCCTCTCTAAAGTACCCCAGTCCTCCTCTCTAAAGTACCCCAGTCCTCTTCTCTAAAGCTCACCTCCTCTCCGGGGGTTCGACGGGGTCTCCTCGGCAGAGCTCAGGGATCGCAGGGGCCGGGTCACCTGACGGGGGAACACCGGTCAGACCCACGGGACAGACACCGGCTGGTCATGTGACAGGAGGAGGTCATGTGAGTGCAGGTCATGTGACCTACCTGTCGACAGGGCTCCTCAGAGATGGGGGGAGGGAGGGAGTGCGGGGGGCCGACTCTGAAAGCACAACACAAGAATCAACACAACATCTAAGGGGGTCAGGGGGCGGGGCCAAGGGGTCAGGGGACGGGGCCCAGGGGGTCAGGGGGCGGGGCCCAGGGGGGGTCAGTACCTACCGGAGGCGGTCCTGGAAGCGCGACAGGAAGCGCGTGGAGATGCTGAGGCGGGGGTTGAGGAACGGCCGCTCCTGCACCTGCAGCGCCCGCAGGTCAGTGTCGAAACGCTCTGCGGAGGTCAAAGGTCAGGTTCAACACGCTCTGCGGAGGTCAAAGGTCAAGTTCAACACGCTCTGCAGAGGTCAAAGGTCAGGTTCAACACGCTCTGCGGAGGTCAAAGGTCAGGTTCAACACGCTCTGCGGTGGTCAACAGTCAGGTTCAACACGCTCTGCAGAGGTCAAAGGTCAGGTTCAACACGCTCTGCAGAGGTCAAAGGTCAGGTTCAACACACTCTGCGGTGGTCAACGGTCAGGTTCAACACGCTCTGCGGAGGTCAAAGGTCAGGTTCAACACGCTCTGCGGAGGTCAACGGTCAGGTTCAACACGCTCTGCAGAGGTCAAAGGTCAGGTTCAACATGCTCTGCGGAGGCCAAAGGTCAGGTATAAATGCGCTATAGAGGTCAAAGGTCAGGTTCAAAAAGGTACCTGGGCTTAGGGACCACGATGTTGGGAGTTAGGATCACAGCCATTAGAAGGCTGAGAACCACCGGTGAGTGGGTGAGTGAGTGAGTGGGTGAGTGAGTGAGTAATGGTGGTGAGTGAGTGAGTGGGTGAGTGAGAGACCTGTGGGCGTGGCCAGGGTGTCAAAGTGGGTCTTCATCAGGCCGGGGTTCTCCTCCACCTCCTCCTCCTCCACCCCTGAGCTCCCCAGGGAGCTGGCCTGGCTCAGGGAGTCTGTGTCTGGGGGAGGGACCGCTTTACATCACTTCCTGTCCACATACATCACTTCCTATCCACACACACACACACACGTGCGTGCGTACCGTCCTGCTGGTATCCGGCCGATCCGTCGCAGTAGGCGGAGTCCTGGCTCAGCTCCGCCCCTGGCTCCGCCCCCTGACGAACCCCACGCTGCTCTGCCGCCTGCACCTCAAAGTCCCTGCGCACACACACACACACACACTTTAACTGGTATTGCTGCAGTATCTCACTGGTATTGCTGCAGTATCTCACTGGTATTGCTGCAGTATCTCACTGGTATTGCTGCAGTATCTCACTGGTATTCCTGCAGTATCTCACAAGCTCCATGTTACTCACCCTTCTGCCGTAAAGGTTGAAGATGAAACAAAGGTTTGGCTCATGATGTCAGTGCCTGCACAGCCAATCGGCTCAGAGGGCTCCTCAGCAGCCTAGAGGACAGACCAATCACAACAGAGCTGGCTACAGCCTGACCAATCACAACAGAGCTGGCTACAGCCGGACCACTCACAACAGAGCTGGCTACAGCCTGACCACTCACAACAGAGCTGGCTACAGCCTGACCAATCACAACAGAGCTGGCTACAGCCTGACCAATCACAACAGAGCTGGCTACAGCCTGACCAATCACAACAGAGCTGGCTACAGCCTGACCAATCACAACAGAGCTGGCTACAGCCTGACCAATCACAACAGAGCTGGCTACAGCTGGTGTCACGTTAAAATTGTACCGGGGGCGAAAATTGTACCGGCCTACGTCATCAGTTGTTGACAAATTCCAAACCTGCCTGGCAACAGACGACGCGATCGTCTGTTGCCTGGCAACGGGCGATCGCGTCGAAGGACGGAGGAAGGTTCTTGAACGTTCGCGAACTTTCATTCTCGTTCATTGCACTCCTTCATTGAGCGTGACAAGACAGGTTATTGAAACCTGCTTTAAACACTCAGTTTACTAGCTAAATTCGATTAAACAATTCAATACAATACAAATATAAAGTAAAAACAAGTGTTATCTAGCGATCCGTTATCTGTATTATGTTATTTCGTCTTTGGAAACATGAGCCGAATGTTTTTTGAAACCTGCCCGGCAACGGACAACCCAATCAAATCAGTTGTCAAGTCGTCAACAACTGATGACGTGGGCCGGTACAATTTTCGCCCCCGGTACATTTTTAACGTGACACTGGCTCTCGGCTCTCCTGATGTGAATGTGTGGGGGGGGGTCAGCCCACCTCCTCCTCCTCCTCCAAGCCGCCCAGCAGGCTGTCCAAACTCTGGGGGTGGAAGAGGCCCTCCTCGTCCTGCTCCTCCCCCGGCTCCTCCCCCGGCTCCTCCCCTGGCTCCTCCCCCAGGTCAGGGGAGGCGTGGCTTGCTGCGGGGGGGCTGTAGATAGTGAGGGGGCAGGCCTGCTGAGCCCAGCGACCGCGTGGGACCGCAGGTACCTGGAGGCCCGCCCCGCCCTCCTGCACGCACACAATTTATTTTCAGCACGTCTTTTCCATCTGGTCTTTCTATCAACACCGCTCCGTCATATCACCATGGACCGCGGCGTTTACACTACTCTTCAGCCTAGCATGGTGCTCTTCGGCCTAGCATGGTGCTCTTCGGCCTAGCATGGTGCTCTTCGGCCTAGCATGGTGCTCTTCGGCCTAGCATGGTGCTCTTCGGCCTAGCATGGTGCTCTTCGGCCTAGCATGGTGCTCTTTAGCCTAGCATGGTGCTCTTTAGCCTGGCATTGGCCTAGCATGGGGCTCTTTAGCCTAGCATGGGGCTCTTTAGCCTAGCATGGTGCTCTTTAGCCTAGCATGGTGCTCTTTAGCCTAGCATGGTGCTCTTTAGCCTAGCATGGTGCTCTTTAGCCTAGCATTAGCCTAGCATGGTGCTCTTTAGCCTAGCATGTTGATCTTTAGCCTGGCAATGGCCTAGCATGGTGCTCTTTAGCCTAGCATGATGCTCTTTAGCCTAGCATGGTGCTCTTTAGCCTAGCATGTTGATCTTTAGCGTAGCATGGTGTTCTTTAGCCTGGCATTAGCATAGCATGGTGCTCTTTAGCTTAGCATGGTGCTCTTTAGCCTGGCATTAGCATAGCATGGTGCTCTTCAGCCTAGCATGGAGCTCTTTAGCCTGGCATTAGCCTAGAATGGGGCTTTTAGCCTAGCACTAGTGTCTGACTCACCAGCTTGCGGAACCACATGGGCAGCTTGCCGTTGGTCTCGAGGAGCAGCGACTCTGTGGACAGAAACACCGTCAGCACACGGCTACACCCTCAGCAACACACACTGACGGGTGGAGGAGCGTCCCTCACCCTCTGGGGGCAGCAGGCGGGCGGGGGTCTCAGGAGGAGCCTCTGTGTCCTCCTCCAGGGTGGGAGGAAGAGGAAGCTTGCCTGCAGGTAGAGCGACGAAGGTCTCCCTCCTGGAACAGACCAGAGCTACTTTAGACTCCCGAAGCACCCCCGCTCTAGATCACCCGCTAACCAGACGGCCTCCGAGGCGGTACGGACGTCTTCAACAGCTCATGCATTTCACACAGGAACACAGGAGCGTTTGGTCGGGGGGGCCGACCTGATGGAGAGCTGCTTGCTGGTTGGTCTGTTGTCGACAATAAGCCCCGCCTCCAGCCTCCGCCGGGCCAGCGTCTTCTTCATGGTGGTGGTCATCTGGGAGTCCAGGCGCCACAGGAACACACAGCTGGAAGAACACCCAGCGTGAGGAACACACAGAGAGCCGGAGGACGCCCACAGCTGGGGGGCACAGAGGGCACAGAGGGCAGCTCACCTGTCCCCAGACACGGTGACCAGGTACCGGCAGTCCAGGGTGAACTTCATACTGGTGACAATCTCTGTGGAAACCAAGACAGGACATCAGCAGGAGACTGGGCCGGCCTGGTCCTACTGGGAGTTGGGGCTGGGCGATTAATAGAATTTCGAGCAAAATAATCGTGATTATGATTTTTTCCCCATATCCAGATCAGATCAGAGGCCAGGGGTTTACCCGAGTGTCCGAACAGTGTCACCACCGTCTCCCCGGTCTCGTAGTCCAGGATAGAGATGCTGCGGTCGGAGCCGCTGGTGGCCAGGTAGCAGCCGGACGGATCCACCTGCACCTGAACAGAACATCTGCTTACAGGCGCTGACCTCACCAGCGCTCCACCGGAGAGCGTTCTCATCCAGAGCCAGGACTCAGTCTGCTTCCTACCTCCTCACCGGAGAACGTTCTCCTCCAGAGCCAGGACTCAGTCTGCTTCCTGTCTCCTCACCGGAGAACGTTCTCCTCCAGAGCCAGGAGTCAGTCTGCTTCCTACCTCCTCACCGGAGAACGTTCTCCTCCAGAGCCAGGACTCAGTCTGCTTCCTGTCTCCTCACCGGAGAACGTTCTCCTCCAGAGCCAGGACTCAGTCTGCTTCCTGTCTCCTCACCGGAGAACGTTCTCCTCCAGAGCCAGGACTCAGTCTGCTTCCTGTCTCCTCACCGGAGAACGTTCTCATCCAGAGCCAGGAGTCAGTCTGTTTCCTATCTCCTCACCGGAGAACGTTCTCATCCAGAGCCAGGAGTCAGTCTGCTTCCTATCTCCTCACCGGAGAACGTTCTCCTCCAGAGCCAGGAGTCAGTCTGCTTCCTATCTCCTCACCGGAGAACTTTCTCATCCAGAGCCAGGAGTCAGTCTGCTTCCTGTCTCCTCACCGGAGATCGTTCTCATCCAGAGCCAGGAGTCAGTCTGCTTCCTACCTCCTCACCGGAGAATGTTCTCCTCCAGAGCCAGGAGTCAGTCTGCTTCCTACCTCCTCACCGGAGAACGTTCTCCTCCAGAGCCAGGAGTCAGTCTGCTTCCTATCTCCTCACCGGAGAACGTTCTCATCCAGAGCTAGGAGTCAGTCTGCTCCCTACCTTCAGCACGGCTCCATCGTCACTCGAGAAGCCCTTCAGACACCTCTGGAGCTTCCCCGTCTCCACCTCGTAGATCCTGAGGAGAACAACCAGCTCCTTCAGAACCAAAGCGAGAACCTCGAACACAGTACACTAGAAGCACACAGAACCACCAACACACTCCAACCACACAGAACCGCCAACACACTCCACTAGAACAACACAGAACCAGTAGAACCACACAGAACACAGCATCAGAACCAGGACCCTCCCCTAGAACCCGGCGCGTGCAGCAGCCCCACCGGATGTTGCGGTCCTGGCAGGCGACGGCGGCGTGGCGGCGGGACGGGTCCAGGTCCATGTCGTACAGCGTGGTCTTCTCCACCACGTGGTGGCTCCTGGAGAACACCACGCCCTCCGCTGTCTGCAGGGAGGGGGGGTAGACCATCAGGACCAGGGGGGGGGGGGGGGGGGGGGGTAGACCATCAGGACCGGGGGGGTAGACCATCAGGACCGGGGGGGGGTAGACCATCAGGACCGGGGGGGGGCGGGGGAGACACCCTCTCCTCACCCCACAGGTACTCACCCCAGAGGAAGTAGACCCACAGGTACTAACCCCAGAGGAAGTAGACCCACAGGTACTAACCCCAGAGGAAGTAGACCCACAGGTACTAACCCCAGAGGAAGTAGACCCACAGGTACTAACCCCAGAGGAAGTAGACCCACAGGTACTCACCCCAGAGGAAGTAGACCCACAGGTACTAACCCCAGAGGAAGTAGACCCACAGGTACTAACCCCAGAGGAAGTAGACCCACCTGCTCCGCCCGGCGGAAGTAGATGCTCTTATCGGCTCCACAGCTCACCAGGCTGACCGCTGCACTCGGAGCACAGGAAGTTGGACCTAGAACACAGGAAGAAGAATCTGCAACACAGGAAGTAGGACCTACAACACAGGAAACGGCTACTACAACACAGGAAGTAGGACCTACAAGACAGGAAGTAGGACCTACAAGATAGGAAGTAGGACCTACAACACAGGAAGTAGGACCTACAACACAGGAAGAAGAAACTACAACCCAGGAAACAGCTACTACATCCAGGAAGTAGGACCTACTAACACAGGAAGTAGGACCTACAACACAGGAAGAAGAATCTACAACACAGGAAACAGCTACTACAATCCAGGAAGAAGAATCTACAACACAGGAAACAGCTACGACAATCCAGGAAGTAGGACCTACAACACAGGAAGTATGGCTAGGATATAGTAATAAAGTAGAAGTAGCAGTACCAGTGAACCTGATGGCGTTGATGTAGGTGAGTGGTGGTAGAGGCGCAGTAGTATCTAGTATCCAGTATATAGTAAACAGTATCTATTGTGTGGTAGTATTACCAGTGAACTTGATGGCGTGATGGTGCAGTAGTATCTAGTATACAGTATATCTAGTATACTATACAGTATCTATTGTGTGGTAGTATTACCAGTGAACTTGATGGCGTGATGGTGCAGTATTATCTAGTATACAGGATATCTAGTATACTATACAGTATCTATTGTGTGGTAGTATTACCAGTGACCTTGATGGCGTGATGGTGCAGTAGTATCTAGTATACAGGATATCTAGTATACTATACAGTATCTATTGTGTGGTAGTATTACCAGTGACCTTGATGGCGTGATGGTGCAGTAGTATCTAGTATACAGTATATCTAGTATACTATACAGTATCGATTGTGTGGTAGGATTACCAGTGACCTTGATGGCGTGATGGTGCAGTAGTATCTAGTATACAGGATATCTAGTATACTATACAGTATCTATTGTGTGGCGGTATTACCAGTGTGATGGTGCAGTAGTATCTAGTATACAGGATATCTAGTATACTATACAGTATCTATTGTGTGGCGGTATTACCAGTGTGATGGTGCAGTAGTATCTAGTATACAGGATATCTAGTATACTATACAGTATCTATTGTGTGGCGGTATTACCAGTGAACTTGATGGCGGTGATGGAACCAGAGTGGTCGTAGAGGCTTTGCTGCAGGCTGAAGTTGTTCTCCAGGTTGAAGACGTGGATCAGACGGTCTCTGCTGGCCGAGGCCAGAAGCTTCACACCTGGAGACACCAAGTCTTCATCATCATTACCCTCACCATCGTACGGTCTTCATCATCATACGGTCTTCATCATCACCACCACACCATCTTCATCACCACACCATCATCTAGGCAGGAAGCTCCCCTGTATCAGCGGGTGAGAGAGGGGGAGGAGCCTAGGCAGGAAGCTCACTTGTATCAGCGGGTGAGAGGGGGAGGAGCCTAGGCAGGAAATTCACCTGTATCAGCGGGTGAGAGAGGGGGAGGAGCCTAGGAAGGAAGCTCACCTGTATCAGCGGGTGAGAGAGAGGGGGAGGAGCCTAGGCCGGAAGCTCACCTGTATCAGCGGGTGAGAGAGAGGGGGAGGAGCCTAGGCAGGAAGCTCACCTGTATCAGCGGGTGAGAGAGAGAGGGGGAGGAGCCTAGGCAGGAAGCTCACCTGTATCAGCAGGTGAGAGAGAGGGGGAGGAGCCTAGGCAGGAAGCTCACCTGTATTAGCGGGTGAGAGAGAGGGGGAGGAGCCTAGGCAGGAAGCTCACCTGTATCAGCAGGTAAGAGAGAGGGGGAGGAGCCTAGGCAGGAAGCTCACCTGTATCAGCGGGTGAGAGAGAGGGGGAGGAGCCTAGGCAGGAAGCTCACCTGTATTAGCGGGTGAGAGAGAGGGGGAGGAGCCTAGGCAGGAAGCTCACCTGTATCAGCAGGTAAGAGAGAGGGGGAGGAGCCTAGGCAGGAAGCTCACCTGTATCAGCAGGTGAGAACTCCAAACACAACACCTCCGAGTCGTGAGCCTCGATCTGCACCAGCTCCTCCAGGGTCCGCCCACCAAACACACTGCAAACACACACACACAGTACACGTTATAAATACACACACAATAAACGTTACACACACACAAAGTATACATAACACACACACACACAGTATACAGTACGTAACACACACACACACAGTATACAGTACGTAACACACACACACACAGTATACTAGCGATCGACCGATATATCGCCCGGCTGATATAATCGGCCGATATTTGCGGTTTTTACGTGCATCAGAATCGCCCGATTTTTTTCCGGCATCGGACGTTTTCTTTTTTTCTTTCATGATTTACAGACGGCTCAGTAAATGTTCATGTTTTTTAATTATGACATTGTAACATTTGTTATCATCATTGTTTCATTTTTATGATGTAAATTGAGGGGGGCTTAGCCTGGAAATCCAGAACCACATCTAGAAAGCTGAGGGGTCTGGCAACGAGTAATGAAAATGGCCCAACTCGAGGGGCGGCACCAAGCATGCATTTGAAAATATCAGAAGAATACCAGGGGCGACGTATCCAGACAGTGGAGCTAACCAATAGATAAGACTCCGGCCGTATCCGGTCGGTAAAACAGCAACGCTTTTGGCCCGCCTATATTGATACATCGATGTGATTGGTTAATGTTCTGGGCCAGGGGGAGGTCCAGAATATACACGAGTATATTGCTTTTTCCCAGAGTGACTCGCTGAGCAAATTGAAAATCACACACAATAACACACACACACACACAATATACGTCACACAGACACACACAGTATACGTTACACACACAGACACACACGCAGTATATGTTACACACACACACACACACACACACACACACACACACACCGCAGATTTCCGTTGCGGTCGCCGGCGGCGATGTGGCGTCCATCAGGGCTGACTCCGAGGACCCGGACGCCTGATTTCCCATCAGCCCCGGCGGCGTCCTGCAGGTGCTGAGTGTCGTCTCCCACGTACACCACCCGCACCAAGTCCTGAAACACACCACCCTCGCCTTAGTGCTGCTACACCACCGTCGCCTTAGTGTTACTACACCACCCTCGCCTTAGTGCTGCTACACCACCCTCGCCTTAGTGCTGCTACACCACCCTCACCTTAGTGCTGCTACACCAGCCTCACCTTAGTGCTGCTACACCAGCCTCACCTTAGTGTTACTACCCCAGCCTCACCTTAGTGTTACTACACCACCCTCACCTTAGTGTTACTACAACACCCTCACCTTAGTGTTACTACACCAGCCTCACCCATAGTGGTTCCCCCCAGTTTGGGAACCACTCGTGTAAACAGTACTAGCGTCTGGTACACGGTGTAAACAGTACTAGTACTTAACATGGTGTAAACAGTACTAGTCTGGAACATGGTGTAAACAGTACTAGTCCGGTACGTGGTGTAAACAGTACTAGTCCGGTACGTGGTGTAAACAGTACTAGTCCGGTACGTGGTGTAAACAGTACTAGTCCGGTACGTGGTGTAAACAGTACTAGTCCGGTACGTGGTGTAAACAGTACTAGTCCGGTACGTGGTGTAAACAGTACTAGTCCGGTACGTGGTGTAAACAGCACTAGTCCGGTACGTGGTGTAAACAGTACTAGTCCGGTACGTGGTGTAAACAGTACTAGTCCGGTACGTGGTGTAAACAGTACTAGTCCGGTACGTGGTGTAAACAGTACGAGTCCGGTACGTGGTGTAAACAGTACTAGTCCGGTACGTGGTGTAAACAGTACTAGTCCGGTACGTGGTGTAAACAGTACTAGTCCGGTACGTGGTGTAAACAGTACTAGTCCGGTACGTGGTGTAAACAGTACTAGTCCGGTACATGGTGTAAACAGCACTAGTCCGGTACATGGTGTAAACAGCACTAGTCCGGTACATGGTGTAAACAGTACTAGTCCGGTACATGGTGTAAGCAGCACTAGTCCGGTACGTGGTGTAAACATTACTAGTCCGGTACGTGGTGTAAACAGTACTAGTCCGGTACATGGTGTAAACAGTACTAGTCCGGTACGTGGTGTAAACAGTACTAGTACGGTACGTGGTGTAAACAGTACTAGTCCGGTACGTGGTGTAGTACAGGTTGGTAGTGCTGGTTGTAAGGACAGGAGGTTACCTTGCTGTAGCGGTTAGCGGGGGCCGGGGCCCCCCCAGTTCGGGGATCGGGGGCCGGCCCTGGGGGCCCGTCCGGGAGCCACACCCTGATGGTGTTGTCGGAGGAACAGGTGAGGAAGGACGAGGCGGGAAGCAGGCCTCCCTCCACCTCAGGATACACCTGGAGAACCGGCCAATCAGAGAGCTTACATCCCCTAGAGCAGTACCATTCAAGTACTCATACGAGTTTTACAATTTCGCATAACAGAAGTAATACCTGAGCACTCCACAGTACAGAGTGTATCTACTAGACTCGCTTATTATAGTACTCAAGTCACACTACTACTACAGTACTTGTATAACAGTAATTATTCAAGTACTGTAGTAGTAGTGTTATATCTACCAGAGTATATCTACCAGAGTATAGTACTCATATACCACTACTGCAGTACCTCTGTGCTCCAGCGTACAGTAGAGTATATCGACCAGAGTATAGTACTAGTATAATACTACTGTAGTACTACAACACTACTGCAGTACCTCTGCGCTCCAGACACAGCCGCTGTGGTACAGGGCCGAGTACATCTTGGTAGGGTTGAGGATGTTCTGCACATCCCACACGTACACACTGTGGTCGTTATACACACAGGTCAGCTGACCCGCCCGGGGGTCAAAGGTCACCCCCGCGGTGTCCGGGTACACCGGCTGGCTGGGCCAATCAGGGGACTCCGTCCTGTAGGGAACCCAAGCAGAAGAACCTTATAATAGGGTGTAGGGTACTAATCCCTGGTACAACTCGTCCTGTAGGGTACTAACCCCTGGTGGTACTAGTGCTGTAGGTACTAACCCCTGGTGGTACTAGTGCTGTAGGTACTGACCCCTGGTGGTACTAGTGCTGTAGGTACTGACCCCTGGTGGTACTAGTGCTGTAGGTACTGACCCCTGGTGGTACTAGTGCTGTAGGTACTGACCCCTGGTGGTACTAGTGCTGTAGGTACTGACCCCTGGTGGTACTAGTGCTGTAGGTACTGACCCCTGGTGGTACTAGTGCTGTAGGTACTGACCCCTGGTGGTACTAGTGCTGTAGGTACTGACCCCTGGTGGTACTAGTGCTGTAGGTACTGACCCCTGGTGGTACTAGTGCTGTAGGTACTGACCCCTGGTGGTACTAGTGCTGTAGGTACTGACCCCTGGTGGTACTAGTGCTGTAGGTACTGACCCCTGGTGGTACTAGTGCTGTAGGTACTAACCCCTGGTGGTACTAGTGCTGTAGGTACTAACCCCTGGTGGTACTAGTGCTGTAGGTACTAACCCCTGGTGGTACTAGTGCTGTAGGTACTAACCCCTGGTGGTACTAGTGCTGTAGGTACTGACCCCTGGTGGTACTAGTGCTGTAGGTACTAACCCCTGGTGGTACTAGTGCTGTAGGTACTAACCCCTGGTGGTACTAGTGCTGTAGGTACTGACCCCTGGTGGTACTAGTACCTACAGTACTAGTACCAGGGGTTAGTCCTGTAGGTACTAACCCCTGGTGGTACTAGTGCTGTAGGTACTAACCCCTGGTGGTACTAGTGCTGTAGGTACTAACCCCTGGTACTAGTACCTACAGTACTAGTACCAGGGGTTAGTCCTCTAGGTACTAACCCCTGGTGGTACTAGTGCTGTAGGTACTAACCCCTGGTGGTACTAGTGCTGTAGGTACTAACCCCTGGTGGTACTAGTGCTGTAGGTACTGACCCCTGGTGGTACTAGTGCTGTAGGTACTAACCCCTGGTGGTACTAGTGCTGTAGGTACTGACCCCTGGTGGTACTAGTGCTGTAGGTACTGACCCCTGGTGGTACTAGTGCTGTAGGTACTGACCCCTGGTGGTACTAGTGCTGTAGGTACTAACCCCTGGTGGTACTAGTACCTACAGTACTAGTACCAGGGGTTAGTCCTGTAGGTACTAACCCCTGGTGGTACTAGTGCTGTAGGTACTAACCCCTGGTGGTACTAGTGCTGTAGGTACTAACCCCTGGTACTAGTACCTACAGTACTAGTACCAGGGGTTAGTCCTGTAGGTACTAACCCCTGGTGGTACTAGTGCTGTAGGTACTAACCCCTGGTACTAGTACCTACAGTACTAGTACCAGGGGTTAGTCCTGTAGGTACTAACCCCTGGTGGTACTAGTGCTGTAGGTACTAACCCCTGGTACTAGTACCTACAGTACTAGTACCAGGGGTTAGTCCTGTAGGTACTAACCCCTGGTACTAGTACCTACAGTACTAGTACCAGGGGTTAGTCCTGTAGGTACTAACCCCTGGTGGTACTAGTGCTGTAGGTACTAACCCCTGGTACTAGTACCTACAGTACTAGTACCAGGGGTTAGTCCTGTAGGTACTAACCCCTGGTACTAGTACCTACAGTACTAGTACCAGGGGTTAGTCCTCTAGGTACTAACCCCTGGTGGTACTAGTGCTGTAGGTACTAACCCCTGGTACTAGTACCTACAGTACTAGTACCAGGGGTTAGTCCTGTAGGTACTAACCCCTGGTGGTACTAGTGCTGTAGGTACTAACCCCTGGTACTAGTACCTACAGTACTAGTACCAGGGGTTAGTCCTGTAGGTACTAACCCCTGGTACTGGAGCTGGACCCCCAGGCGGTGGGGTCGGGGCAGACTGGAGATGAACTGCAGGTTGAGGGGGCTGAAGACGCGCACCGTCCCGTCAGAGCAGCCGCAGAACACGAAGGACTCAGAGACCGCCAGGCAGCGGGCCGACGCCGTCTGGGGACCAGAGGGGAGGGGGGGGGACCAGGGGGGAGACCGGGGGGGACGGGGGGGGACCAGCGGAGGACAGAGGAGCACCGTTACAGGACTGAACATAAAGAGCTAAAACACACACACACACACACACACACACACACACACACACACACACACACACACACACACACACACACACACACACACACACACACACACACACACACACACACACACACACACACACACACACACACACACACACACACACACCTTGAGGTGCACCCATGCCTCCAGGTCGCGGCTCTTGTTGAACAGACAGAGCAGCCCCCCGCTGGTGACGGCGTACGTGTTGTCCGCCGCCGCGCCCCGCCCGCACGCCACGCCGCAGAACACGCTGCCCTTGAAGTCCCCCAGGAGCCCGGACCGCCCAATCAGGGGCACCGTGCTGTTCACCTGCACAGGGGATGAGCCAATCACAGGTCAGACGGTTGATGATCGGAGCCCCACTGCTGGGGGTCGCGATGGGGGGGGGGGGGGGGTGTGTGCGTTAGCGTCCGTCCGTCCGTCCGTCCGTCCGTCCGTCCGTCCGTCCGTCTCACCCTGCGTTCTCTAGAGGCGTCCAGGTTCCAGAACTTGACGTGTCGTTTCCCCGCGGTGACGAAGGAGCTGCTGTCCTCAGAGAAGGAGACGGCCGCCACACCACTGGACACCTTGTTAGAGGCTATCACCGTGCCCTTCTACACACACACACACACACACACACACACACACACACACACACACACACACACACACACACACACACACACACACACACACACACACACACACACACACACACACACACACACACACACACACACACACACACACACACACACACACACACACACGATCTTTTCATCATGTCTCTTATCATGATGCAATGAGCCTAGGTGCACTTTACAACGTGCACTTTGTTTATTGTGTGCGTGTGTACCTTCCACTCCCACACGCTGACGGTCATGTCGTGCTGGTAACCGACGGAGACGATGTAGGCGGAGCTTGGGGAGAAGGCCACGCAGGCCACGCCATACTTGTGGCTCTGGACCTCCGCCAGCTGGGAGCGCTCACACACGTCCCACACGCGCACACACGGCATGTGGCCACTCTGCACACACACAAAGGAGGTCCTGATGCTGCTGCTGACCAGGTGACCAAAACCAGCCAATGAGAGGGTAGGGTTTCTTACCTCACCGGACACCAGGTACTTCCCATCCGGAGAGAAGGCCAACGATGACACCGTCTTCCTGCACACACACCACACACACACACACACACACACACACACACACACACACACACACACACACACACACACACACACACACACACACACACACACACACACACACACACACACACACACACACACACACACACACACACACACACACACACACACTTTCCTTCAACTTTATCCTTGCACTGCTTTACATTTTAATTATTAATATGCTTGCCCTCGTCCTTTTTAGTGTTCATATTTAATGCAGGCTTCTGTACGTACTTGTTTGCACTACTATCTTGTCACACATTCTCCAAAGCATATCTTTCATATTTCATACACTTTATCGTCCATATCAGCCATGTGGATATTTTATTTTATCAGCTTGTTTATTTAGTATGCGTGTTCAAGCACCTGTGACTAAGAATTTCCCCCTGGGGATCAATAAAGTATTTTTCTATCCATCTACACACACAATCCCCAATTGAGCCAACCATAACCTCCATCTGAAGACCTACCGGTTCATCTAGAGCAGGGGTTCTCAAAGTTTTGACAACTGAGGGCCAATTTAGGAACCCAAAATTTGACTGAGGGCCGCCAAAGGAAAAAAAATGTTGGCGGGAAACGCCGTCAGCATCCCAGTGGTGAAAAAAAACATTGCACCGTGGACCTCTGGGAGTGAGGTCAAGTGAGGTCTAAATCATGAAACTGAGGTTCACCCTTTCAAAGTAATGTACAGCCGGATTAAAACTAAAAAATGTAAAAGGATTTAATTGAAAGCTAGAGAGAGTCGAATTTTCTCTTTATATTTATTTATATTTGTTTAAATTAATATTGTATTTTTTTAATATTTATTTAATATTTAATTTTTTTTTATTTTATAACTTACACATAATTATGTATGTCATTGCGGGCCGCCAGGAATGATTCCGCGGGCCGCCATTGGCCCGCGGGCCGCACTTTGAGAACCAATGATCTAGAGACAGCTTCTAAAACCCTTGGTGAGAAGCCTCTCTTAAAGTAGGACAGTGTATTAGACAGTGAGGAATATAAGCCTCTTCTAAAGGAGGAAGTGTATTAGATAGTGAGGAATTGAAGCTTCATCTAAAGGAGAATACTGCATTAGATGGTGAGGTATTGGAGCCTCCTCTAAAGGATGACAGTGTTTTAGATAAGGATAAGGAGTATAGGGAGGAGACACACTGACCTGCATGAGTTGATGATGTGACTCTGTTTATTCTTCGCAGGATGAAGGAGCACGATGACGCATCTGAACACAGAGAGCCCCCCCAGAGACACAGAGAGACCCATTACTGGCCCCGCTGCCATCAGCCATGCAATAGAAACACGACTAATGATCACATATGTTGGGGGCCCCAAAGGCCATATATTTATAAACAAACAAACACGGTGCAACCCCTCCATTGTTACATTCTCATCGTTTGCTCTAGGTTGAACCCTAGGGTGAAGGACCTATAACTCACCCTGCAGAGTAGAACCTAGGCTGCAGAACCTATAACTCACCCTGCAGAGTAGAACCTAGGCTGCAGAACCTCTAACTCACCCTGCAGAGTAGAACCTAGGCTGCAGAACCTATAACTCACCCTGCAGAGTAGAACCTAGGCTGCAGAACCTATAACTCACACTGCAGAGTATAACCTAGGCTGCAGAACCTATAACTCACACTGCAGAGTAGAACCTAGGCTGCAGAACCTATAACTCACACTGCAGAGTAGAACATAGGCTGCAGAACCTATAACTCACCCTGCAGAGTAGAACCTAGGCTGCAGAACCTATAACTCACCCTGCAGAGTAGAACCTAGGCTGCAGA
The DNA here is from genome assembly GCF_031168955.1 of Gadus macrocephalus. Lineage (NCBI taxonomy): Eukaryota > Metazoa > Chordata > Actinopteri > Gadiformes > Gadidae > Gadus > Gadus macrocephalus. Next base: position 898,114 of record NC_082397.1, read on the forward strand.
ACCTATAACTCACCCTGCAGAGTAGAACCTAGGCTGCAGAACCTATAACTCACCCTGCAGAGTAGAACCTAGGCTGCAGAACCTATAACTCACCCTGCAGAGTAGAACCTAGGCTGCATGACCTATAAGTCACCCTGCAGAGTAGAACCTAGGCTGCAGGACCCATAACTCACCCTGCAGAGTAGAACCTAGGCTGCAGGACCCTAGATTGAGGAGGGTGTAGAACTCCTGCGACCCCAGGATGGAGGGCTTAAGGTGGTGGAGGACCCCAGGGTGGAGGAACATAACTCACCCAGCAGGGTAGGCCACCAGACCGGAGGAGGGGTCACACGCCAGACTGCTGCCATTGGCCAAGGTGATGCCCAACACCTTCTCTAAGAGCACCTACACACACACACACACACACACACACACACACACACACACACACACACACACACACACACACACACACACACACACACACACACACACACACACAATGTTATTATATGGCTGGCTGGTTCATGCGTCGGATGTGGGTTTAATTTGATGGGTGGGTCTCTTTAGAGGCCTATGAACACAAACACAATCAACAGTGGAAGTAATGACGCTGTGTTGTATCAGCACGACAACTACAATTGTACCCGATTAGACGCCCGTTTCGGTTGACTTTGTCGACTTCTCCGTCGTAGGTTGGGGTTGGTGTTGTGAGCGGGTCTCCTGGGCCGGGCGGCGGCCGGGGGAGGCGCTCCGTGCTCGGCTTGGTCTGCCATGGCGCACCGGTAGTAGTCTGTAATACTTTTATTAAAACAACACTTACGAAGTGTTTTTCAACCTCCAGATAAACTATTTAAAAAAGCCGATAGAATAAAACCAAACACAGTCGAACACAGTGCTGTTGATAATGATAAGGATAATGGAGGACTTTGTGATGAAGTTCAGCTGCGGAGAAAAACCGTGAAATCTGACACTCGCCTGGGGAGGCGGGCCTTAATTTAAACTATACAATAGCGACCAATCCCAGCCGGAGCTCTCCACTCACGACCAATCAGAGCCTTCCTTAACGATAAGGGGCGGAGGATTTCGGAATCTGGATAATATAAATATAAACAAAAAAAAACTAATTTTCTTTAATTTTTTATTTTTTTTTCGGTGGGTGTATCAGTTATGTATACATTCCTATTGCACTAACGCAAAATTAGAAATACATTTAACATATTTTCATGAATCATTGTAGATTATTATTATTCATTTATCTTTTACAAATATCAAGCTCTATGCATGTCTTTGACTGGTCGCGACATTCTGACCCTTATCTTTAATTAAATAATCAGTCAGTATTGTTATGGTGTGTGCGTGTATTTCCCTCTTCCGCCGCACGGGGCATCAGAGCATCTCCCGCCGTCAGAAACACGTGGGCCTGAACAGAAGAAGAGAGTTTGGCTCTGTTGTTCGGACCCTCCGCCTCACGAGCTCACCTGTCTGTCTCCTCACGGGTACTAGGACGGTAACCATAGCGGCCCCCCTCCGTCTAAGAGTGTGGAAGAGCGTGTTGTGTTTGTAAGAGTGTGTGGTCTGTGTGTGTGGAAGAGTGTGTTGTGTGTGTTGTGGCTCAGTGTGTGTTTGGATGGCGGCGGGAGGCGCGTCCCAGACCGGCGTCGGGGATGTGGAGGAGGACGCATCTCAGCTGGTCTTCCCCAAAGGTACCTCATCTCTTCTCTACTAGAGAACCTATTCTCTCTCCTCTCGTCTGTAACTAGCTAGTGTCTCTCCTCTCGTTTATCACTCTAACTAGAGGACCTCAGCTCGTCTGTAACTAAATAGTGTCTCTAATCTCGTCTGTAAATCTAACTAGTGGCTCTCGTCTGTGACTAATTAGTGTTTCTCCTCTCGTCTGTAACTAACTAGAGGACCTCCTCTCGTCTGTGACTAACTAGTGGCTCTCGTCTGTGACTAATTAGTGTTTCTCCTCTCGTCTGTAACTAACTAGAGGACCTCCTCTCGTCTGTGACTAACTAGTGGCTCTCCCGTCGTCTGTACAGCACTACAGCACTACACCAATCTCGCAGGAGGACCTCTGCCTTTACTTTCTGTTGTTGTAACAACCCAACATGTGATTCTGATGTTTGGTTGGATACTCCCTGGGTTCCTGTGTTTCATTTGTCACGTGTTGGATTAAACCCACCAGTTGTGTTCAATAGTTGTGGTGGTTTCTTTTAAGTAATCAGTTTACTATTTAGTCAGTGAGCTCTGAACAGACGCGTTTAAAGGGGACATATTGAACCACCAGGTGGGAGTGTGACCTGCCGTAACAGGCAGTTTGGAAAATGTCCCTCATCTGGCATCATGGCGGGCGTGTCCAACTAGATGTGTGCTGGATAGATCAGTCTACCAGCCTACCCAGTGGACTGTAGCAAAGGGTGCTTATATACCCGTCATACATCAGGTGGACACGCCCACTGGGGATTTCAGAAGAGGCCGATTTCCAAAACGGCTTGTAGTGGCTAATCAAACTCACACCTGGTGGTACGGTGTGTCACCTTTTAACCAAAGCGGCTTAAATTCAGACTCGTGTTCCTATGGAGGAGCAGGTAGGGTCAGGGGTCGTCCTGCTACCAGTAGAATAAAGCCAGCATCTCTGCGCTGGGCATGGTGCCCCCTCATCACTAGTCGACCCTGGGCCCTTGGCCTGAAGCTCCACCAGTAGGGCTGACAGGAACGTGTTGAGTGCCCCCGTGACGCCGGCCCCTCCCTGCTCTAGAGTTCGAGACGGCGGAGACGCTGCTGAACTCGGAGGTTCACATGCTGCTGGAGCACCGCAAGCAGCAGAACGAGAGTGCAGAGGACGAGCAGGAGCTGTCGGAGGTCTTCATGAAGACCCTGAACTACACGGCCCGCTTCAGCCGCTTCAAGAACCGCGAGACCATCGCCAGCGTGCGCAGGTCTGAGAGGCCTCTACCCTACAACCGTTAACGGATACTAATACTACCTTCCTCTGTTCATATCATATAGAACTTAATATACCACCATACTGTGTTAATATTATATAATACATTATAACTTAACATACTACCGTACTCAGTGTATATGTATATCATAACTTGATATCCTACCATACTCTGGTTATTCCATATATCTAACATAACTTGATATAGTATGCTACTGTTGAACATAATATATTGAATAACCTTGAATATATATATATCTCTTGATGACAGCTCGTATCCGAACCGTAGGAGTCTTTGTTAGAATATGTTTGTGGGAGTAAAGTAGTATTTTATAATAGTATATATTATGATTAAGATTCATTTTGGTACCAGATCCATATGCTCTGGGATATGCAGATAAAGCCATATGTTTATCACTAAGTGTGTGTGTTCCATCCGGCTGATCTCTACGTGTGTGCGTGTGTGTGTGTGTTCCAGCCTCCTGCTGCAGAAGAAGCTCCATAAGTTTGAGCTGGCCAGCCTGGCCAACCTGTGTCCAGAGGCAGCGGAGGAGGCCAAGGCCCTCATACCCAGGTGTGTGTGTGTGTGTGTGTGTGTGTGTGTGTGTGTGTGTGTGTGTGTGTGTGTGTGTGTGTGTGTGTGTGTGTGTGTGTGTGTGTGTGTGTGTGTGTGTGTGTGTGTGTGTGTGTGTGTGTGTTGACTTGACTTGTGTGTCTCCTTCCTCCTCAGTCTGGAGGGGCGGTTTGAAGACGAGGAGCTGCAGCAGATCCTGGACGACATCCAGACCAAGAGGAGCTTCCAGTACTGAGGAGTCCCCCCCCCCTCCATATCCCCCCCCCCTCTCCTTCACGATGGGACAGAGGTTGTCGCGTGTCAAGCAGGATTTTTTTTTTTTAAGAAACAATACAACCAGCAACCCCTGCAGACTGACGATGTCACCGCTATGACGCCATCGCCGTGACGTCACCGCTATGATGTCATAACTATGAAGTCATCACGGCTCAAACAATGCCCAACATTTCTTACATTCCCCTGTTAGGTTTTCAATAAATGAGTTTTATGTTTTTCTATATCCACTGTGTGTCCTTCATTAGAGCACGACTCCGGGCCGCTGGGCAGACTATCCAACCCCAGCAGTAGGGCTGGGGATCGTGGCCAGTTTCTTAATCGATTCGATTTCGATTCTAAAGGTTCTGAATCGATTAATCACGATTCGAATTGATTAAATAATGAAAACGGCTCAACTGTGTTACAAAATACAAATGTACTTTATTTTTTCTCTTCACCTTAAACAACAGGTTTTAATTGCAAACTTGTTAATTGGATAGTTTAAACTTGAGCTGTAAACAATTTTTAAATTAGAAAAAATGTAGTGCAATTTTGAAATTAGAAAGGAATTGCCAGTGAAAGTGTACTTGAACTACAACATTCCATCACAACACATTCAGGCATTGTTTATTAAAGTGCAAAACAATAATAATGGTAAAAAAATAATCGATCCAAAATCGATTATTTTACCCAGCCCTACTGAGCAGTCCTCTGCCCCTCCAGGTCCGTCAGCCACGGGCAGCGCGGGGGTCACTCAAGGTTAAATGCCTTTCACATGCTCTGGTTTTCTGAACCGGCTTTAGCAGTGGGGATCTCCCTGTTATCAACTTGAACTTTTTGACGGTTAACCTCATAAACCAGAACCAATGTCCTCATGGCATTTGCGTTACTCGCGGCTGCGGCCATCGTGAAGTGAACCAAATCGACCGTCCTTTGAATGGAGTCTCATTGAATTACTATGACTGGACTCTGGGGGTCAGCAGCGTTCTGATTGGCTGACAAAGGGGCTTCTTTCATTGAACCCTACACGTTCCCACACAATGTGGAGCAGAGACGCGCCGATATCGTTACATAGCAAACTTTCAGAAATCACCTGATATTACGTTTCTGTAAATATGTCAATGAGAACACAAACCTTAGCTTACCAATAGGTAGTGCGAGAGGGACTAGCAGAGCAGGGAACGAGTTCAAGAACTTAAGGAGCGCAGAGAGCTCATCATTATTCCAATGAAACACACAATTTATGATTGCAGAATTTATTCAGTTTGTAAATTCCTATGAATCATAAATACTTCCAAAATATACATGTATTGGAGTATATGTTGATATTATGTTCCTAAATATGCATACATCATATAATGATGCTGATCATTTAAGTGAAATGGATCACTTCAATATTAGTTGGTAAAAGGTGCATAGTTTAGATTTTCAGATTGCAACCAACCGAGGGTTAATTTCCCTAACAGTCATATTATATAGCATTGCATAACACTACTACTGCAACTACTCTGGTGCCATCTAGTGGGGAAATGGCATGAATGGCATGATGGCAACGATCGATTCGGCACTTTGCTCGCTTCACTTCCAAGATGTATTAATTAAGCTATCCTCGTTTTCATTTCAGGATCTATTTGACTTATTAAACGCCAAACTAGCGAATAATAACGGACTGCCTATCGCTATGAAGTCAGAATTGGTTCACAACATGTTCTCTGGTCAGCATTAGAGAAGTCCTGTTTCTCTGTGTTTCCATATCGGAACCACGAGGGGGCAGCCCGCCCCCTAGTGGTTATCTGTGTTACCCACATCCTGCTTACTACAATGAGGGTTTCAGTTTCATTTTGCTTGTTTCGTATATTTTAATATTAAGAGCCCGCCCTAGTCGATCGCCTTGGTCGCCTATGCCGAGCTGGACTGCTCCTTTTTTTTCTTCCTCCATGGTCCAATGACCGCGTCTGGGACTCGGTGCAGCTGCACAGGTTTCACCGTCGATATTATTATCACATATAATGAAGACAAGAGTCACAAATACACCCCAACCCATGAACCCTGATTAGTTTCCCAACAACAAATGACCCAGGAGGGCCCCAAAACCATAGACAAAAATGTGTAATCCCTGCCCACCAACAGCGTGGGCCTCAACAACGTCCGCAGTTCGCAGATATAGGCGGACGCCGGCGGACGTTCTGCTCCCATTTTCTTCAGGTCGATCCTGTACTGAAGTAAATAAATAGATATTATGGACTCAACGACGAACGACATCTGCAAGACATGTAACACGGGTTACATCTTGCCGTATGGCGGCCATGAGGTGTGCGAGGGCTGCCTTGGGCATGAACATCCGTTTTGGCGCTCTCGCCGCTCTACCTGTGTCGGCATTATGCTGCGCTGCCGGTGGACGACAGACAGCGCGGAGCCGACACTGCCGCCGCCATTGCTGAATGGGCCGACGACTTTACTGTCCCGCTCGACGATGCCCTCTCTCTCCTTGTGAGCTCGGAGTCGGACGACTCCGGCCGCGACGAGGAGGGGGCGACTCCCCCGGCTTCCCCTCTCCGAACGGAGAGGCCCGGGGCAGCAGCATTGCCCGTCTCTGCCGCCACCTCACTTCCAGTGGTTGGAGCTTTGGTGGCAGAGCTACCGGGCATTATAGCCAGGGCAGCCGCAAACCTTGGCCTTGCGGTGCCCATGCCTCAGGGCCCCCAACGCCCGGACCAGCTCCGTGGCATCCGGGGGCTCGAGGCCACGTCACGCCCCGCCCGTCTCGACCCGATCTGGCCGATGTTTCCCGCCATCAGCCCGTACTTCAGTGGGGCTGGGGCGGAGCCCGGGAGGCTCGGGGCCCCGGTGAAAACATTTATCCAGGTCGCGAAGACGGAGAGGGTCTGACAGACCGGGGTTACAGGGCGGTACCGCCGCTGGATCCCGCTCTGTGTGCTGTCTTTGGAGTGACGCCGGGGCTCAGCGACCGCTGCCCCACTCCCAAAGACCAGCTGACGGCCAAGCTTACAGACAGAGCGCATCGGTGTATGATGCAGCAAGAGGCTGTTATGAATAACATCGCCCTGCTGGCGCATAACATCTCCACCATGGCGGTTGACCCTCATCGTCTGGCCGAACAGGCAGTCAACGTGCGGCCCGGACGGCGGCATGGCAGCACCTCATACAGAGGAACCTGTGGCTGCAGCAGACCCCGGGCGTCCCTGAGCCGATGAGGCGACAGTTACTGGCCCCCAGGCTTACCAGTCCCACCCGCCTCCATCGCAGGCTGCGGCTAGCGGCTAGCGGCCAGCGAAGGCCCCGGGCAGCGGGCCAATGGGGCTATGTCCCGCCCCACAAGCGCCGGCGAAGGCAATTACGGGGCGAGGGGGAAGCATGTGACAGCGAGGAACACCTCTTTACTAAAGACGGCTGTTTTCTCCCCACACAGTTAACGCCGGAGCCTACCGGCCCGGCCATAACTGTTTCCCACGCATCTCCCACCACATATAGGCAGGCCGTCAATAAACCTTGTATTATCGATCGAGCCAGCCCTACATTACTTTCCCCTCGCCACATGTCATGCCCGGCATGACATGTGGCGAGACGGCCGCCAAAACGAGCTCTCTGTCTACGGATGACACGCAGCTCGTTCACAGTGTCAGCAGTCTGCTGCCCAGTCACAGTGTTATTCCTCCTCGCGTCCCAACGCTCAGGAGAGAGGAAGCTACACTCTTGTCACAAGCTGAGCAGGCAGGGCATGCCTCTGCTAATGACACACACACCCAGCCCTTTCGGGCAGAGCTCCCCATGGGCTGCGAGGAGGACTCCTCCCCTCGCAGCGGCGGCAGGGGCTCAAGCGTGGCTCGTTTCCATGACAGCCGCATCGAAACAAGAGGCTGCACAGCCAGTGGGCGGGGATTACAAATTTTTCAGTGCTACGGCTCACGCCTAGGGATAACCCAATAGCGATAGCCTTAAAAGGCTGTGCCTATACTCATAGAATCTAGAGTTACAATACGTAACTATCGTTCCAGACCTTCTGTACAAATGAAATGAAGTACGATGGTCTGGTAGGACCAGGCTAGTTCCGTGCCCCATACACCGCACGACTACGGACAGCCTTTATCAACGACCACCAAACGTTACAGGAACACGGCAGACCTGACCAACACACACAACACTCTCACTAATGGTCACGATCACACAACAATGGAACTACACACAATTAACACACAACCAATAAAGACCCCAAACCCGTTGACCCCACTTAACCTAACAACAAAACAAATTGACAAAAGCCCCTTTTGTCAACTGACAACCCCAATTCCCAGGATCCCCTGCGCCACCCCGGAGGAGTCGCCACAATATTCTATTAGTGTTAAGCCAACTATGAATAATGAAACACGCCAAACCATGTGTCCTTTATCATAGCTACACGTGTGAAAATCAGTGGTATTCATGAGGTATGATTAATTAAATGTGCTGGCTGACAGTTCATTGCTCCTGCCAAACGGATTACACTGAGTGGAGCGGATCACCATTCCAAGATGGCGGCCCCACGTCTCGTCCACGCCAGTAGGCAGTAGCGTTCGATGCTCCGTCTAGATCTATGATAGAGGATGTCTATGCCCGAAACGGTCCAAACCTTTAGCGAACCGGCATCCACGCCCGAGGTCGCTACAATAGTGACTTCATTAAGAACCAAAGAGAACAAGGATGATCAAATATGTACTGAATGAAAAAAAATACGCTTCAATTATTAGGAGCAGTGGTGACAAATTAGGATTGACCAATTTCCAGAACATCAAACAACCACTATTTCAAGCTCAGACCAAAGGAGCCAGTTGTTCAACGAAGCATTGTCTTTCAATTAAATTCAATGCAATTTTATTTATATAGTCCTTAATCACCATTACAGTCTCAAAGGGCTTAACAGGCCAAATAGTTATGACACCCCCCTTTACCCAAGCCCCCACAAGGGCAAGAAAAAACTCCTGTGAAATTAGCAAGGAAGAAATCTTGAGAAGAAACGCATAGTAGGGGATCCCTTCTTCCAGGGATGGTCAGGAGTGCATGGGTGCCACAATTGACTTACAGGTAAATACATGCACATCATATTAAAATGGTGATGGGGTTCAAGGTTCAAGGTTCAAGGTTGCTTTATTCATACCCGTGGGTAAATTTGGCTTGCAGGTCAAGAAAAGGGCGTTCACGGAAGACAAGACAGACACACAGACAAAAATCACAGAGGTGCTCAGTACATCAGAAAGTGCAACAAAGTTATGCACCACTAGCGGCGCTGCAACAATTTATTGGTACAGATAATGGCTGCAGGAACAAAACTGTTCCTGTAGCGGATTGTTCTGCTTTGGGGAACTTTGAGCCTCTGTCTAGAGGGAAGCATCTGAAATGCACTGTTTAAAGTGGCCGGTTAACCATGAGGAGAGTCCAGGCATCCAGTCCAGTCACCGCAACACGCCTAAACAGACAGAATAGTGAATTAGAACGGAAAAGTACATAGTGGGAATGTATACTGTAATAACAAAAGCACAAGCAAACAGAGTGGTCTTCATTTCGCATCTGTCGTTTTCACACTATCTTCCAAATGCAAGATTGTAGAGGTGCGTTTTGAGCTTTCCTTTGAATAGCTCCACAGAGTCAGCTTCCCTGATCGCTGGTGGCAGCCTATTCCATAGGAAGGGGGCTCGACAGGCAAACGCTCTCTGTCCAGCCGATTTCTTTTTAACCTTCGGCAGTGAAAGAAGGCCAGCTCCCGAAGACCGGAGGGACCTTTAGTTTCTTTAGCTTCATCCTTTATGTACAAGTTCTAACTCATAGAAGTAACACCTAGCTCTAGAGAACTTACAGCTAGGTACGGGTGGAGGAACTGTTCTTCTCCACCATACCCTGCCCCTCAGTCCCCCCCCCCAGTGGGGGGCCCTCCCGGGATGGGTGGAGGAGCCCGGTCCGCTCCAGGACCTCGTCCACGACCCGGACCAGGCGGTCTCTGTAGTCCAGCAGACGCCCGTCGAACGTCAGGTTGATCCGCCTCAGCCCCGCCTTCGCCGCCGCTCTGGACCGCAGGCAGGCAGGCAGACAGACAGACAGACAGACAGACCAGCAGACAGACAGACAGACAGACAGACAGACAGACAGACCAGCAGAAAGAAAGACAGACAGACAGACAGACAGAAAGAAAGACAGACAGACAGACAGACAGACAGACAGACAGACAGACAGACAGACAGACAGACAGACAGACAGACAGACAGACAGACAGACAGACAGACAGACAGACAGACAGACCAGCAGAAAGAAAGAAAGACAGACAGACAGACAGACAGACAGACAGACAGACAGACAGACAGACAGACAGACAGACAGACAGACAGACAGACAGACAGACAGACAGACAGACAGACAGACAGACAGACAGACAGACAGACAGACAGACAGACAGACAGACAGACAGAATGAATTAAAGTCTGTGGTGAGAGACTTCCTACACCATTCCTCTCCGAGCCCTGTGGGATACCCATTGTGGATTGTAGTGTCGTCGAGAGTTCTACCTGCTGTGGTTCTAGGTGTGGTTCTGATTGGTGAGGTTCTACCTGGTATGGTTCTAAGTGTTGTTCTACCTGCTGTGGTTCTAGGTGTGGTTCTGACTGGTGAGGTTCTACCTGGTATGGTTCTAAGTGTTGTTCTACCTGCTGTGGTTATAGGTGTGGTTCTGACTGGTGAGGTTCTACCTGGTATGGTTCTAAGTGTTGTTCTACCTGCTGTGGTTATAGGTGTGGTTCTGACTGGTGAGGTTCTACCTGGTATGGTAAGTGTTGTTCTACCTGCTGTGGTTATAGGTGTGGTTTTGACGGGTAAGGTTCTAACTGGTATTGTTTCTAAAGGTTGCTCTACCTGCTGTGGTTCTAGGTGTGGTTTTGACTGGTGAGGTTCTACCTGGTATGGTTCTAAGTGTTGTTCTAGGTGTGGTACTACCAGGTGTTGTTCTAGCTATGGTTATACCTGGTATGGTTCGAAGTGTCGTTCTCCCTGCTGTGGTTCTAGGTGTGGTTCTACCTGCTGTGGTTCTATCTGATGTGGTTCCACCTGCTGTGGTTGTATGTGGTCTGATTCTAGATGTGGTTCTACCTGGTGTGGTTCTAGGTGTGTTTCTACCTGGTGTTGTTCTAGCTATGGTTATACCTGGTGTGGTTCTAGCTGTGGTTCTGGGTGTGGTTCTAGATGTGGTTCTACCTGCTGTGGTTCTAGGTGTGGTTCTACCTGGTGTGGTTCTACCTGGTGTTATTCTACTCGCTGTGATTCTAGCTATGGTTATACCTGGTGTGGTTCTAGCTGTGGTTCTAGCTGCTGTGGTTCTACCTGGTATGGTTCTAGGTGTGGTTCTAGGTATAGTTCTACCTGTTGTAGTTCTAGGTGTGGTTCTAGGTTTGGTTCTAGCTGCTGTAGTTCTATCTTCTGTGGTTCTAGGTTCTACCTGGTGTGGTTCTAGTTTCTACCTGATGTGGTTCTAGGTTCTACCTGATGTGGTTCTACCTGATGTGGTTCTAGTTTCTACCTGGTGTGGTCCTAGGTTCTACCTGCTGTTGTTCTAGGTTCTACCTTCTGTGGTTCTACCTGGTGTGGTTCTGGGTTCTTCCTGCTGTTGTTCTAGGTTCTACTTTGTGTGGTTCTAGGGTCTACCCATTGTGGTTCTAGGTTATACCGGCTGTGGTCCTAGGCACTACCTGCTGTGGTTCGAGCAGGGAGAACCTGCTCGAACCACTGCAGGTAGTGGTTCAACCTAGAACCACTACCTAGTGTGGTTCTAGGTTCTACCTGGTGTGGTACATGCGCGCCACGCTGGGGGGCACGGCGACGGTGATGTGCGTGGGGTTCAGCAACCCATGGACGGTGGGCTGCACCACGGCCCGGGGGTCCACAATAATCTTGTGGTTGCTCCATGTCACGGTGTCGGGGGGCTCGTGGTACAGGTGGTCCAGGATGTTGACCCCCTCCACTTCCTGCCATCGCGCGGTGGGGCGGGTCTCGGAGGAGGGGGCGGACGGGGTCCCGGAGATGGAGGTGGGGAAGACGTGGTTCTGGAACACGTAGCTGCGGCCCGGCCCGTGTTTCAGCTCCAGCTGCGGCAGCAGCTCCGTCCAGCTGGGAGACACAAGGAGCCGAGACGTTAGAACCCTCCTGAGAGAACCCCGAACCCGCCAGGGAGGAGAGTGCATGTGGAGGCTGTTAAGTATGTGTGTGTGCGATCATGTGAGTGTGTGTGTGCATGTGAGTGTTTGTGTGCATGTGAGTGTGCGTGTGCGCAGTGGCGGAGCCAGGGGGTGGCCGGGGGTGGCCACGGCCACCCCCCGTAGAATCTCGGCCACCCCATTGGCCACCCCAAGCACCGGATCACAGCGGTCAAAAGTTTTGACGGCTGTGGAAAAATGCAGAACCTTTCTCGCACCGCTTGTACACTGACGGACCCTTTAGCCGCGCGCAGCGCGCACACGTCCTGTATTTGAATTAAACGGCTCAAGCATGCCCTGAATGCCTGTTACCACCTGACGCTTCGACCGGCACCTGCGGCTAAGTGAAGAAACCCAAAACAGAAAGGTATGATATCATAATGGATGTTGTTTTTGTCTTCTAATAACTGACTATCCCACCCATGACTATCTATTTTGCGAAGTTTAGAAGCAAGGTAGATCGGAGGAGAACATAGTAAACTGTTAAAATTGCTATGCTATGCTGTATTTGATAACTACGTTGCGAGATTGTGTACAGTGTTTTAATATAATCTCTCTCTAGTCTCTACACGTATTTGTTTTTGCAACTTCGGATCGACTTTCGATCTAGTTATTTGCTGTTAACTGCTATTGTTGCCAGAACGTGTTATGATTGTGTCAGGTATATACAGTATTTATGCTGCATTTTGGATAAGTGTCATTAAAGAGGGAAAAATAATGAAGAGGAAGAAGGCAGACATAGCGTCCTTCTTCAGGGCAAGTGGAAAGAAGTCAGCTAAGGCAAAGAATGAGGGTGAGATGGAGAAAAAACAGGCAGAGAGCGAGGATGAGGAGCCCCCAGAGAGCAGCAACTTAAATGGACCTCCAGGTATACAGTATAGAGACTCACATATAATACAGCTTGGTATGAGGTTATCTTATTTACAATTGGCTTAAAGTTTGTCTATTCATATACAGGTCAGGTTGAAAGTGCATTGTAAAACATATCAGTTCGTTTTTTCAGTACATTAAAGTATGGCATATTTGTATTTGCTACCCAGAGACACTTTCACTCATATTATACTTTAGCTTATAGTGTGTTTGTTAAACACTATATAGCATGCATTATAAAACCTTTAGGAAAATTACCTGTACACCTTATTGTAATTATTTTTGATGTTTCTGAAAGATTGATCGAGAGCAGGACAGAAGAGTCCTCCCTGAGGAGTGGCCCCAGTGGATCCCCAGGTAAATTGTCAATCTTACATTGAATGTTGTACTCTTCTGCTAACTTTTCATCTATATTGTCCACAAGTTTATATTGTATATGTTTAATGCTGTAGAAAATGAATTGTATCTTTTGTATCTGTGGATAGTGTAACTTGGATAGTGGATCATTACACCTTGTGGAAAATACTTTAAACACCTATTAATGTTTTTAATATATATATTTAGATTCCCACAGAAGATTCAGACAGCGAGAGAGAGGAGCCTCCAACAACGAGTGGCGGCCCAAGGTACCTCCAGGTATACTCACTCTTTCACACATACTGGACACTTTAATTCCACTTCAGTTTTGCCCAATCTGATACAGTGGCCTGATAATTCATAAACAGGTATGAGTCATACCAGTCACCGTCCTCAACTGGAGTAGAGTTGGATGAATGGCCTCAAATCTATAACGTTTTAAGAAGATTATAGTGTTCAAATAATCCATTAGATGTAACATGGGATAGTACCCTCCAATGTATGAGTTTATCTTGATTGTTATTAATCTCTGCTGTAATTTAATAATTGAATATGCCTTTTTTTCCATTTTCAAACGGACATTTCCAAATCAAGAACCGATAGATCTTTAAGGACAGTCATTGAAGTGTTCAGTTTTAATGATATGTCACTGTTTGGATTCTCTGTCTGATATGTGTAAATGTGGCTCAAACTTGAAACTAATCTTGCAGAGTCCGCCTAATACCCATTGTGAATATGATGTTTGTTATTATGTGTTTGATAGATGTTTATGGATCGAATTGAAGAAAAATTGACACTGCTTATTTAAACAGGCTGTTAATGCTTGTCATATTTACATTTGTTGGAATTCAGCTAATTGTATTCAGGATGTTATTTTATTTATTTTCATATTTCTATGCATTAGCTCAGTATTTTATACTTTTTGTTATTTAAAGATAAATCCGTATTGTGATCAGACTTGATTAAAAAAACATTGCACTTCTAATTTTGTATCCTTGTTTTGTATTCCTGATGATACACTGAGAGAATTGACTTGGCTTGTCGCCATAAACTGAGGACATCTCTACTATAAAATAGAATACCTTGCTGTCAATGCATATCTGTACAACCATTGTTCTACTCAGTCGTACAATTCAAATAAAAACACAAATAGCAATCGGTAAATCAACACAGTTTAAAAACAAGTATGAATACAGAATAAGTGTATATTATTTTTTAAGTTTTAGCTTCTTTGTTACTTTGCCTTTAGGTATAAGAACAATTTAAATATATTGAATACTTTTCTATTGCACCTTCATCTGAATTCCGAATAATGTTGAGATGTTTGCTGTATGTGTCTTAAATAGCTCTGCATCTCCTGGTGAGACACATGCTTGCCACCCAAAAATTATCACTGGCCCCATCCTGGCCACCCCAATGGAAATTTCCTGGCTCCGCCACTGCGTGTGCGTGCATGCATATGAGTGCGTGTGCGTGCGAGCGCGAGTGCGTGTGCGTGCGAGCGTGAGTGCGTGTGCGTGCGAGCGTGTGTGCGTGAGCATGCGTGTATGTCTGCCCCACCTGTCCACGGCCTGGGGCAGGATGAGCTCGTCCATGTCGTGCAGGCCCAGGTAGTGGCTGCGGTACATGTTGCGGTACACGCAGTCGTTGAGTGCGGCCACCTGGCCGTAGTAGTGCAGCTGCCCCGCGCCGAGATCTGGCCGCCAGCTTCGAGACACGTTCAGCCGGCCGGCCAGGGGCCACGCGATCACCTCCAGGAACCCTGGGGGACACACTGTCGTCAGAGGCTGCCTGAAGCCACCAGGGGCAGCCTGGAGCCACCAGGGGCCGCCTGGAGCCACCAGGGGCAGCCTGGAGCCACCTGGGGCCGCCTGGAGCCACCAGGGGCCGCCTGGAGCCACCAGGGGCAGCCTGGAGCCACCAGGGGCCGCCTGGAGCCACCAGGGGCAGCCTGGAGCCACCAGGGGCCGCCTGGAGCCACCAGGGGCCGTCTGGAGCCACCAGGGACCGCCTGGAGCCACCAGGGGCCGCCTGGAGCCACCAGGGGCCGCCTGGAGCCAACTGGGGCCGCCTGGAGCCACCAGGGACCTGGAGCCACCAGGGACCTTGAGCCACTGCTGACAGCTGATGCACTGATTGGCCCCGCTGATGGCTGCCTCGGTTCTCATATGATCGCTATTTTGTCTTTTGTTTGTTTCAACATGGTGCGCAAAATATTAATTGCGGCTGTTGCAGGGTATCAACAATGTATGAGAGCATGCGCATTACGCAACAGGGACGGTCGCAGAGTGGAACTGCCAAACTCAGGGCCAGGCTTGCCAAACTCCACTACAAAAACAAAGTGGAGGAAAAACTCACCACTGGCAATGCAAGGGAGGCATGGCAGGGCCTTAACACCATGATGGGCAGACCCAGAAACCGGCCCTGACCCAATGCACTGACCCCGCCACCTTTGCTGAGCAGCTCCACACCTACTACAGCAGGTTGGACGTGCCACACCCCCAGAATGACTGGACCCTCACCAGTGGCACTTGCACTTTTTGTCCTCACTATGTTTGGATCAACTTACACGTGCGAAACCGCATTCTCACACATTAAGCCGTTAAAACTAGTAATCGCGCATCCCTCACTGCCGAGCACCTGCACCCAGGCCCGCCGCTCCCTATACGCAGAGTGCGCAGAGTGCGCAGGGCACCAAGTACCAGAGGCGGCACCAAATATTAAGGTTTGAAAAAATATATATATACATTATTGAATTTAAAAAATATGTAAATTAGTTATGAAGAGGCCCACCGTTGTTTATTCTTAATTGTATATCCTATCGCTCAATTTCGGCAAATTAGATGTTTTTACCTAATACATAAAAAGGGGCTCTACCCCCCCCCGCTCGCGTAGGGCACCGAAACGGCCAGCCGCGGCACTGCCTGCACCACTGTATGCATATTGCCATGGCGTCATATACTCCCGATTTCACTGCTCTTGCTAAATCAAACAAATGCCATTTCTCTCATTAGATGGCACATTTGACCAAGTGGGTCACTGCATGCCAGTTAACACTAACAGTCAGCCTATGTTTATTAAATAAGGATTATTTTTGAAAAGACTGTAGCACTTAAAGTAATCTATTACTATGTATTTTGATAAGCTGTGGCACTCTTGAGTAAACCTATAACTATGTAATTTGATAAGCTGTTGCAGAGTTAACCTATTGTATTTTCCTGAACTGATAAGATTGTTAAACACTAACAGGCAGCCTATGACGTTAATCAAATAGGGATTGTTTTTAAGCTGGTGGTCTCTATTTGATAAAATACAGAAAATATATGCACTCCTATGTCGTTGTAGTGTTTTACAGTATCTGTAGCTATTTATGTGATGCTCATAAATTTTCGGCATTTTTTTCTGGCCCCTCATTCTGGTTATTTTCCACAAACCGGCCCCCATTCAAAACTAATTGAATAGCCCTGCTGTAGAGTATGCTTAAAGTCTGTTGAAACCATAAGCAGCATCACGACACATTTATTCCAACATCTTAAACTGAGGCACACAGCAGAGTGGGATATGTGTGTCATTTATTTTGCTTTTGTTAATCATTGTTATTCTCAATTAAAAGATGACCGGGTTTGGTTATTTTTTAGGCCAAATCGCCCAGCCCTACTTCAGGATACCTGGCTTGAAACCATTCCAGAATCTGCTCTACAGTTGCCTGGATTTGAGCTGTACAGAGCGGAACGTGACCCAGAGATCCCTGGGCAAAACAAAGGTTATTTGTTTCTACACAAACAGTGGCTTGAGTAACGATGTGACTAACCCCAAACCTTTTTATTCGCCCCGGTCATCATTCATACCGTGCGGTGTCTATATCCCGCCGCCTGGCCACGAGTAAGAGGCGCGGTCCTAGAATGTCGATCAGATTCAGTCTGTGGATCGAAAATTACTCGGACGCTTTTGTTATTGTCCATGGCGACTTTAACAAAAGGAATCTTAGCCATGATATGACCAAATACCGGCAGCAGATTAAATGCCCGACCAGAGAGGAGGACCCTTTAGATCACTGCTTCGCTACAGTGCCTACCAAGCCGCCCCCCTCACAGCACTCAGACCACGTCCCAGCACACCTGATTCCCGCATACAGGCAGAAACTAAAACTCTCGAAACCTGTTGTGAGGATATCTATTGCCGCTTTCTGGTCGACCCCTCCCACCCTGGACATAAACTCTTTGAATCACTCCCCTCCTGCAGAAGGCTGCGGTCCGTCTGGACCAAAACCTCAAGACACAAACTCAGCTTCTTCCCGACTGCAGTTGCCCTCCTAAACAGGGCCCAGGTTCCCACTGACACTGTCTCATACCTCTTGCCTTGACCCCCTCTGTTGTTACATATGGTTTTGTGTCATTATCATGCTGTCTGTTTATTATTGAATGTTTGTTGTTCATTGTAGGGCACGCACGCACCTCAGTTACCAAAACTAATTCCTTGTATGCAGGGCCAGAGAGGGACTCATTTTCAGCCCTGGAGTTTCATGTCTCAGACCGGCCCACTTAAGATCACATCCTATCATATTCAAGTAATGTAATTATAACTTTACATGTTAAGCATACAATAGCGCACTGTCCTCTAAAGCCTTGTAATTCTGTGTATTTTTTCTAAAATAATTCCAATTCAGTGGAAGTAATAGTTGCTTCACAATGGGGATTTACTTCAACATGAGTGCACATCTCCAGCATTATTCTTTGCAACACAACATCCTCTTCAAGAAAGAATAAATAAAATATTACATATTACATTTGAAAAAATAGGGTTGCACTCTGTAATAACATAATCAGAACTTAGATTTCACAAATACAACATCAGCATGTCCTATTCTGCAATATCAAAGATCAAGCAAATTAGTGTTCAGATATCGAATCCAGTCAGCTCTCGTTAACGGACATCTTCAAGCACATGTTTTGTTTGTTTACAGCCTGCGCGCAACGTGATTCCCAGCCAAAAGTTAGCGATTGGTTATGGCAGATCCAGAGTGGCACTGGGCAGATCCAATAGTTTTAAACTTCAACAGACACCCGCCTTCAAGTGAGTTAACGTTTGTCAATTGAGTAGGTCCAGACTCTCTGTGCAAATGAAATTAAGTATGAGTCTGGTAGGACCAGGCTAGTTCTACACAATACTCTTCATTATATTAATTCTAATAATATTCACTTAATGAGCAATCCTACCTGCACACTCTGGACCTGTGGGCTCATGGCTGGTGCTTGGTGATGCATATTGTATCTGAGGGGCTACAAGACAAAGTTTGTGGCCAGTTATGTGGCGTTGCATCATAATATTATATAAATTATGTAACGTTAGCCTGTAACAGGCTATATGTTACAACGCCACACAATTCATTGACTTGATAGGCTAATTAATTCACTTGAACGGTGCAGGCAAAGTTGCATTTTGTTCAACATCTTGTCTCACGGTTCGGTTCATTTTCGGTACAGTAAGAAATCAAAATGCTAAATATAAATGTGCTTCATAACATGTGCTTCAAGTTGTTCATAACACACTTTTGTGCTTTTTACAATAGGAACATTAGACAATACAAAGCTCGAATTCTGCTAAAAAATATATAGATTCTGAAATGTAGAAATAAAAATAAATAACATTGGCTCAGACTGTTTTTTTTTTTAAATGTATTATCTAATGTGCAACAATGAACAATTGATACACTAAACAGTTTCAAGTTGTTGCTCAGATTAATTTTTACTCGCCCCCCCCCCCCCCCCCCAATCTTTAGCCCTGATGACTTTCACTCAATCTTTAGGTTTTTTGCCAGAAAAATCTGCTTATCCACATTATTCGCAGGAAAATAATACCCAAAATTTGAGTGTACATACGTTGTACCCTACATGTTACTTCCGTATACCCCAATGCAATGCGGTCGTGTTTTTCGGAGGAGAAGAAGAAGCTGAATAACCGCGAAAACGAATACATTTAATGATGGAGACTCCGGCTTTCGTTTAGAAATGTCAACCATTTATTTGGGATTTAACATAGAATATTTAACATTCAAAATGAATGTTAAATATCCAGCTTTCCTCGTGAGTGCCCGGTTTGTTTGCATGATGTGGGCGCATCTGTCTGCGTCACAGAAATACCCGGCGCATTTACTGACGCAAATGACGCAAATTCTCGTTTGTTCGTTCCCTAAATAGTGCACTATATCATGAACACTGTCATGATATGTATAAATGCAGATCATGTGTAAGCCACTGGTGGCGCTAGAGTTGAATAAACTACCACAAGATGGTTGCAACAGCTGGCTGAGTG
Source organism: Gadus macrocephalus (assembly GCF_031168955.1). Lineage (NCBI taxonomy): Eukaryota > Metazoa > Chordata > Actinopteri > Gadiformes > Gadidae > Gadus > Gadus macrocephalus. The sequence continues at coordinate 917,639 of NC_082397.1, forward strand.
GTGTCTGTTTACTATAGATCAACAACATAACATGGTGTCAGAAGTAAAAGGAAAAACACTAACAAGGATTTGCAAGGTATTGCAAACATGGAAGGACTTAAGCCGCCCGCTGGACTTGATCTACTGCACGGTAACCTGTCAGAAAACTGGAGGAGATTTCGGCAGAGTTTTGAGCTGTATTTAACAGCTGCTGGGGGCGCGAGCAAGTCAGCTAAGGTACAGTCCTCACTATTTCTTCATATAGCCGGCGAAGAGGCGGTGGAAGTGTACAATACCTTCACATTTGACGAGGAGGATGATAGGCTTAAACTGGCGATAATTCTGGAAAAATTTGAAGAATACTGCAACCCCAGAAAGAATATAACCTATGAAAGGTACAAATTTTTCACTTGTGTGCAAGGGGACATGTCATTTAACCAATACCTTACGGAGTTAAAACTAAAGGCAAAGTCATGTGAATTCGCACAGTTAAGAGAGTCCCTTATCAGAGATCGAGTTGTCTGTGGAATCACGTCTGATACGTTGAGAGAGCGATTGTTACGTGAAGTTGACATTTCTCTTGAAAAGGCAGCACAGCTGTGCCTCGCGGCAGAAACAACAAAAGTACAAATAAAACAAATGCATGAAGAGTATCACAATGCGCAATCCTTTGCAAGTGAAAGCAAGGACATAGATGCAGTGAGGCACAAGCAGACACGCGATAAAGAATACCGAAATAAAACCCAAGTAAGCATGCAAGACAAGGGTCGCACGTTTTATTGCACAAGATGTGGAACTGAGCATGTATCACGAAAATGCCCGGCTTTTGGCAAACAATGTAAGAACTGTGAGAAAATGAACCACTTTGCCAAGGTGTGTAGGTCGATGAAGACAGTGTACTCAGTAGATGATGACGACACAGATCAACAAGCAAGTCTGTTCCTTGGTGTTGTGAATGCAAAGACACAGAGACGGACAGATGAATGGACTGTTGAATTAAAATTGGATCACAAACAAGTCAAATTCAAACTTGATACTGGTGCACAGGCCAATGTAATTCCTTTCAGTCTCTTGCAAAGAATAGGGAAAAAGAACATACTACGACCAACAAATGTGAAACTTTCAACGTACACTGGAGACAAAATACCAGTGAAGGGAAAGTGCAAATGGAGCGTGAAATACAAAAAGAAAGCATTTAATCTGGAATTCATTGTTGTAAAATCAGATGTCAAACCAATACTTGGGATTCAGGCATGTGAAGAAATGGGGCTCATCAAGAGAGTTATGACACTAAATAAAAGTGACAAAATGGATATCTTCAAGGAGTATGCTGATGTGTTTGAGGGACTAGGCTGCCTAGAGGGAGAACACACTATTCAAATTGATGAAGGCGTGACACCAAAAGTGCACCCACCTAGGAAAATTCCTGTCACTTTGAGAGAAAAACTAAAAACAGAATTGAACAGAATGGAAAAAATGAAAGTGATTGTAAAAATCGAAGAGCCAACTCAGTGGGTCAACCCTATTGTTATCGTTGAAAAGCCTAATGGAAAACTAAGAATTTGCTTAGATCCACGTGATCTTAACACAGCAGTAATGAGGGAACACTACCAGCTACCAACAGTTGAGGAAATAACCTGCAGACTCTCAGAAGCCAAATACTTCACAGTGCTGGACGCAAGCTCAGGGTTTTGGCAACTCAAACTAGACGAAGCCAGCACTCGCCTCTGTACATTCAACACTCCCTTTGGTCGTTATAGATTCCTCAGACTTCCATTTGGAATTAATTCGGCTCCTGAGGTGTTCCACAGGACAGTGAGACAGCTGTTTGAAGGAATTGAAGGTGTTGAAACATACATAGATGACCTCTTGGTTTGGGGTGAGACAAAAGAGCTGCATGACTGCAGATTGAGACAAGTGCTGGAGATAGCAAGAGCCAAGAATTTCAAGCTGAATAAAGAAAAATGCAAGGTGGGCCTAGAGGAAATCAAATACCTGGGTCATATCTTCACAAAAGACGGTTTGAAACCTGATCAGACCAAGATTGAGGCTATTCTGAAAATGCCAACTCCAGAATGCAAGAAAGATGTGGAACGATTTCTGGGCGTAGTCACATATCTCGCAAAGTTCATTCCAAACATGTCCAAGCATACTGAGCCATTGCGGGGATTGACCAGAGACGATGTTGAATGGCAGTGGAAAGCTGAACAGCAGCAGGCATTCAGCACAATGAAAACGATGCTCACTGAAGCTCCTGTGCTCAGATACTATGATGTCAAGCTCCCCGTAACGCTGTCAGTGGATGCATCAAAAAGTGGACTTGGAGCCGTTCTACTTCAAGAGCTCAAGCCAGTAGCTTATGCATCGCGCGCACTGACAGAGACTGAGCAGCGCTACGCGCAAATAGAAAAGGAGATGTTAGCAATTGTGTTCGGAGCAGAGCGTTTTCATCAGTACATTTACGGAAGAGAAGTGGATGTGCAGTCGGATCACAAACCACTTGAAGTGATAATGAAAAAACCACTGAGCAGTGCTCCAGCTAGAATACAGAGACTTTTAATGAGACTGCAGAAATACCAGGTGAATGTACAGTACAAGCCAGGAAAGGAGATGTACATTGCAGATGCATTATCCAGAGCTTACTTACTAGTGACCAGCTCTCCAGATAAAGACATTGAAGCGCAGGTGCACATGGTGATCTCCAATTTACCCGTGTCAAAAGAGAAATTGGAGGAATTCAGAAAGGAAACAACAAATGATGTGACACTGACTAAACTCGTTGAAACTGTTCTTAATGGATGGCCAGAAACCAGGAGCCAAGCTGCCCAAGAAATACGAGCGTATTGGAACTTCAGAGAAGAGATCTCAGTTGTGAATGGAGTTCTGTACAAGGGAGAACGACTCATCGTTCCGGCAGCAATGAGAGGAGAAATGTTAAAGCGCATCCATGAAAGTCACTTGGGCATTGAAAGCTGCAGGCGGAGAGCAAGAGAAGTCCTTTTTTGGCCTGGAATGTCGGAAAAAATCGCAGAGATGGTGAACAGGTGTGACGTGTGCAGGACATATCAGAAATGTCAAACTAAAGAGCCACTACAACCACACAGTGTTCCAGAAAGACCCTGGCAGAAGATAGGTGTTGACCTATTCACCTTTAGCCAGCAGGAGTATTTACTACTGGTGGATTACTATTCTAAGTTCATAGAGGTGGAGTGGTTGAAGTCAGACACAAGAAGTGCAACAATCATCACACATCTGAAGTCACAGTTCGCCAGACATGGCATTCCTGAAATAGTGATCTCAGATAACGGACCACAGTTCAGCTCTCGTGAGTTCCAAGCCTTTGCAAAAGAGTGGGAGTTCAGTCACCAAACTTCAAGCCCCTACCATGCGCAGTCTAATGGAATGGCAGAAAGAGGAATACAGACTATCAAACTCATGCTTAAAAAATCGAAAGCTGATGGAAAAGATCCATATCTGTCGTTGCTGAGTCTGAGGAGTACACCTCTGGAGGATGTCGGAGTGTCACCAGCCCAGCTGTTGATGGGTCGACGTTTGAGAACAAGACTTCCGACGACATCCCAGATGCTGAAACCTCAAATGGTCACAAGTACAGTACAACAGGTGTTTGAAACAAGACAACAGAAACAGAAAGAATATTTCGATCAAGGAGCCAGAGCACTCCAGAAACTTGAGGTTGGCGACAATGTCAGAATCTGGCAGGAAGGATTATGGAATCCAGCCCAGGTAACGGGACTTTCTGACCAGCCAAGATCATATGTAGTCCAGACACCTGGGGGACAAGTATACAGAAGAAACAGAAAGTATCTGATGCAGTCCAAGGAACTGAGTAACACACTAAAGGACACCAACAAACAAGATGTGACTCAACAGGATGTGCATGACAGTACAGAGAAAAAGCATGAAATGGACATTCAAAAGAAAACATCAGGAAGTAATTCTAGTCCTACAAAGCTTTCAAGTCTACCTGTTACAACAGCAAGTGGACGAATTGTCTCAAAGCCAAGAAGATTCATCGAGGAGTACTAGGATTATTATTATTATTATTTTTTTCATGTTTGAGCAGTTGTTTAGCCTAAAAAAAAAAAAAAAAAAAAAAAGGAAAATAAAGAGGATGTCATGATATGTATAAATGCAGATCATGTGTAAGCCACTGGTGGCGCTAGAGTTGAATAAACTACCACAAGATGGTTGCAACAGCTGGCTGAGTGGTGTCTGTTTACTATAGATCAACAACATAACAAACACTATAGGGAATAGTGAGTGAGTGAATAGGGAACGATTTCGAACACGGCTACAGTGTGCGCAACTGCATGTGCGGCCGCAGCATGTTCCACACATCGGTCCTCTACTTAATATGTCCATATGGAAACTCGTTCGGTACGCCTCCGTACCGAACCGAGCACCCCGTACCGAAACGGTTCAATATAAATACATGTACCGTTACACCCCTACAAAATACATAAAAAAATTATAATTGAACACCAGCCCTCGCCGCCCAAAAGTCAGGCCGGCCCACCGGGAATTGTCCCGGTCCTCCCGATTAGCCACTCCGGGCCTGCTTGTCTGTGAAAACCTACTTTGCAATAAACTCCTTTCTGATTTTGATTCTGACAAGGGGCCTGGAGGCACCAGGGGCCGCCTGAAGGCCCCAGGGGCCAACTGGAGGCACCAGGGGACAACTGGAGGCACCAGGGGCCAACTGGAGGCACCTGGGGCCAACTGGAGGCACCTGGGGCCGCCTGGAGGCACCTGGGGCCGCCTGGAGGCACCAGGGGCCGCCTGGAGGCACCAGGGGCCGCCTGAAGGCCCCAGGTGCCAACTGGAGGCACCAGGGGCCAACTGGAGGCACCAGGGGCCAACTGGAGGCACCAGGGGCCAACTGGAGGCACCTGGGGCCAACTGGAGGCCCCAGGGGCCAACTGGAGGCACCAGGGGCCAACAGGAGGCACCAGGGGCCGCCTGAAGGCCCCAGGGGCCAACTGGAGGCACCAGGGGCCAACTGGAGACACCAGGGGCCAACTGGAGGCACCAGGGGCCAACTGGAGGCACCAGGGGCCTGGAGGCACCAGGGGCCAACTGGAGGCACCAGGGGCCTGGAGGCACCAGGGGCCAACTGGAGGCACCAGGGGCCTGGAGGCACCAGGGGCCAACTGGAGGCACCAGGGGCCAACTGGAGGCACCAGGGACCAACTGGAGGCACCAGGGGCCAACTGGAGGCACCAGGGGCCAACTGGAGGCACCAGGGGCCAACTGGAGGCACCAGGGGCCGCCTGGAGGCACCAGGGGCCGCCTGAAGGCCCCAGGTGCCAACTGGAGGCACCAGGGGCCAACTGGAGGCACCAGGGGCCAACTGGAGGTACCTGGGGCCAACTGGAGGCCCCAGGGGCCAACTGGAGGCACCAGGGGCCAACAGGAGGCACCAGGGGCCGCCTGAAGGCCCCAGGGGCCAACTGGAGGCACCAGGGGCCAACTGGAGACACCAGGGGCCAACTGGAGGCACCAGGGGCCAACTGGAGGCACCAGGGGCCAACTGGAGGCACCAGGGGCCTGGAGGCACCAGGGGCCAACTGGAGGCACCAGGGGCCAACTGGAGGCACCAGGGGCCAACTGGAGGCACCAGGGGCCAACTGGAGGCACCAGGGGCCAACTGGAGGCACCAGGGGCCAACTGGAGGCACCAGGGGCCAACTAGAGGCACCAGGGGCCAACTCGAGGCACCAGGGGCCAACTAGAGGCACCAGGGGCCAACTGGAGGCACCAGGGGCCAACTAGAGGCACCAGGGGCCAACTGGAGGCACCAGGGGCCAACTAGAGGCACCAAGGACCAACTGGTGGCACCAGGGTGTGCGTGTGTGTGTGTGCCTGTATGTGTACCTGTACGTTCATAGTGGTCCAGGAGCCTCTGTGTGTCTGCGTTACAGCTGGTCTTGTAGAGAACCACCTGGGTCACGCCCAGAATCCGCAGCATTTCCATACTCTGGACCAGCTGACACACACACACACACACACACACACACACACACACAGACACACACGCACACACACACACACACACACACACACACACACACACACACACACACACACACACATACACATACACACACAGACACGCACACACACACGCACACACGCACGCATACTGAAACGCACACACACGCACACACACAGCTCAATGCAATGAAAAGTTTAACACTTTATCTAGTCATAGATTCAAGGATATGAAATGGCAATTCAAACCACTTTTGCTTGACTTGTGTGAGTAATAACGCCTTGTGGTTTGTGGCTTCCTGGGGGCTATGGCAGGAAGAGTGACAGGAAACCATGTGACTCCATAGTAATGTCGCTCTGAGAGCATTTTGAAGAAAACAAAGCATGAAAATAAGACAAAAGCAAGAAGTGACACGTCGAGGAGTCTCTGAAATGTAGTGGGAGAGATATCTCACTGTACAGGAAGCGCTTGGCTGGCTGTGTTTTTGTGTTTTTTGTGTTTTTGTGTGCTTGGAAAGATGTGGAAATATGGGTGTGTTTGCATTTGTGCTTGAGTGTTTGTGCTTGTGTGTTTGTGTGTGTGCGTGCGCACGCACGCACACACACAAACACACAAGCACAAATGCAAACACACCCATATTTCCACACATGTCCCCTGAGATAGGGGGACCCCCAGCTCACGGAAACACGTCAATTTCCACCAGGTTGCCCTCAGCAGTTATAGTAGTATGGCAAAGCACAGGAAGAGAGTCCGGACCTGCAGCACGTTGGTGAAGTCGAACATGGTGGAGAGGCATACGGTGAACTGGTGAGGGAAGTCCTTGCTGATTGGCTTCCTGTTCTGGACCAGCAGGAACCTTGGCTCCTCCTCCTCCATCTGGCTCAGGGTCTCTGTCACACGCAGGAATCGACCAATCAGGGGAGACCCCAACGATAACTGTTCTCCTCGGGGTATAACCTCCGGTGTCTGAATCCATGGCTCCTGGTGGAACGGGTGTGGACCGGTTTCGATCGGAACCCGATCGAGGGGACAGAACCAAAAGAAAAGTCGACTCTGCTCTCATGGCTCCCTAAGAGACTCAAGACTCACCTGTTCAGAGTTCACCTGGACTCTGCATAGCCCCCCCCCCCCCCCCTTACCACCCCCCCCCCCACACACACCCTCTTACGAACTTATGTAAGTTTTACATACTGGCACATCTTTTTTTTTACTTAGCATTGTGTAGCATCTTACCCCTAGCTATCTCTGTTGTTTACGGGGAATGGGTTAACCTAGTGATGGTTAGGGCTTGGCACTTGGTTCTATGAACATCCTTACTGCACCGACAGATATATACTGTGGTGGAGGGGCAGTGGTGGAGGGGTCGGCAGTGGGTGGTGGTCTGTGGTGGGGGGGGGGTCTGTGTGGATCATGATTTGGCATGATGTTAGGTCATGAGATGATGGGACTTCATGTAACGACATCACGGTGAAGGCATCGTAGAAGGAGGTGAATGTAACGGTGCAGTGACCTTGTCCTACCTGTGGGGGCCGCCACCGCGCTCACGGCCACATGGGAGGGGTCCGGACACCCGGCGGGGAGGGGGCAGAAGACGTCCGCCGTCCCGTAGTCAAACCCAAAGTGGTCACTGTGGACATCGGCCGCGCCGGCGGCCACGTAGGGTTGCCCCTGGCAACAGAGGAGGCATCGGTAGGCGGCACGCTCCTTCCTCAACGCCACGCCGATGATGCGGACCTGCGGGCCGCAGACAGAGGAACGTAGAACCTCAGGACCCCACGGAGAGCTGGAGGAACCCGGAGACGCACGCGCTCCCAACTGACCCTCTGAAATGACCTGATCATCACTTCTGGAAGATCCCAAGGGATACTGCAGTATCAGAGCGTAGTACTGCAGTATCAGAGGGTAGTACTGCAGTATCAGAGGGTAGTACTGCAGTATCAGAGCGTAGTACTGCAGTATCAGAGGGTAGTACTGCAGTATCAGTGTAGTACTGCAGTATCAGAGTGTAGTACTGCAGTATCAGAGTGTAGTACTGCAGTATCAGAGGGTAGTACTGCAGTATCAGAGTGTAGTACAGCAGTATCAGAGTGTAGTACTGCAGTATCAGAGTGTAGTACTGCAGTATCAGAGTGTAGTACTGCAGTATCAGAGTTTAGTACTGCAGTATCAGAGTGTAGTACTGCAGTATCAGAGTGTAGTACTGCAGTACTGTAGTTTAGTACTGCAGTATCAGAGTGTAGTACTGCAGTACTGTAGTATAGTACTGCAGTATCAGAGTGTAGTACTGCAGTATCAGAGTGTAGTACTGCAGTATCAGAGTGTAGTACTGCAGTATCAGAGTATAGTACTGCAGTATCAGAGTGTAGTACTGCAGTATCAGAGTGTAGTACTGCAGTATCAGAGTATAGTACTGCAGTATCAGAGTGTAGTACTGCAGTATCAGAGTGTAGTACTGCAGTATCAGAGTGTAGTACTGCAGTATCAGAGTGTTGTACTGCAGTATCAGAGTGTAGTACTGCAGTATCAGAGTGTAGTACTGCAGTATCAGAGTGTAGTACTGCAGTACTGTAGTTTAGTACTGCAGTATCAGAGTGTAGTACTGCAGTACTGTAGTATAGTACTGCAGTATCAGAGTGTAGTACTGCAGTATCAGAGTGTAGTACTGCAGTATCAGAGTGTAGACTACTGCAGTATCAGAGTGTAGTACTGCAGTATCAGAGTGTAGTACTGCAGTATCAGAGTGTAGTACTGCAGTATTTGAGTGTTGTATTTTGTAGTATTTGACGTTGACTGGCCTCTGGGCGGCCTCGGAGGTCGAGGTAGGCCGAGATGAGCAGGGTGTTTGTTCCGCTGACGGCCACCAGGGGCGCCTTCTCTCTCCCGGCGTCTGAGAGGGGGGGGGGGGGGGGGGGGGGCAGAGGAAGAGATGAGTGAGAGATGAGTTGTAACTTCAATATATAACAATAAAAGGCACATTTCTCATTGGATATTTATCATATAGATAATAAATACATCTTCAGAATGTGAATTTAAAGACACAGTTTGAGATTAAAAGATGAAAAAATTGGGCCAGCGATCTTATTAATATTAATTATCTTTTTGAAAAAAATTATGAAAACAAAATCCATTATTTCCCTAAAACCACGATTTGAATGCAGTCTCCAATAATCCACCGTCAATCGATAGCCTACTTCGTTCTTTCCTTTCCTTTGACCGAGTCTCAGGAGTTTCAAAACATATGCGCGACAGAACACTGCCAATATTCACGTGACTCAAAGCTTGCGCCTGTGTGGTCAAATCTCTGAAAAGTCAATGCTGAAAAGTCAGTTCTGAAAAAATACGTTGCAATGGCGTAAACGTACACCTTTACAAGTTTTTAAAACTAAATATACAACCTTTCAAAACTTATTTCTCAATGTATGAACACCTGTTTGCAGAATCCCATTTACAAGGTTTGAAACCGGGAAACAATGAAATACACTGTTAGAACAGTGCCAGATTTGAAACTCTGCAAATGCGCTGGTAAAATTGTTTGAACTTTGAAAATGTGTTGGTGAAAATTATGAAGAATATAAAATAGAACACAAAATCATGTTTACAGATGTTTGAATTTTTGTGAGAATTTTTTCAGGTGTTGCAAAACCTTTTTTACAAGGTGTTGAGTTTTCAAACCCAGACTTACAAGCCATTGAAACTTTTTTTTTCAGGTTTGAATTATGGCAGGAAACTGGATCCATAAGTAAAAGGCTGTAGAGAAAACTGTTATGTATGTGGTATACCCACATAATGAAGGAACTACTTTTTGTTGTATGCGTTGCCTGTTCTATGTGTGCGCATTGATCTTTGTTCCCAGTTATGTAGATCCAGTAAAGATTACGTTGACTACAACTCCTGGTCTAGACATCCTTATTACGTTATAATTATGAAGTAATACATAACAATTGGCGACGAGAATCGTGTTGTATCCCCGCGGTGCAATGACTGTCTTATGGCACCCCGCGGTGCCATAAGACAGATTGAATGTGTCTTTGATGGCCGTCAGGATCACGTTTTACCCACCCGCATGGCGGCTGCGTTAATGGAAACGCTACGGAGTATCCTACGGAAGAAGTGACCGGACAAAAGTTTCACAGTGAGTGAAGAGAAACGAAACAAGTGAAAATGGATATTGGACGGATGGATTGTTTTGACAGTACTGTAGAAGATTGGTCTGCTTATGTGGAAAGACTTGAACAATACTGTGTGGCAAATGACGTGGAGGAGGAGAAGAAGGTTGCGGTGCTTTTGAGTCTGATGGGAGCTAAGACATACAATTTGCTACGCAACCTCACAATACCGGATAAGCCGTCTGAGAAAACGTTCCAACAGAATGTGGATTTGCTAAAATGCCACTTGAATCCGAAGCCACTAGTCCTAGCCGAACGTTTCCGATTCCATAAGAGAGATCAGTTGAAGACGGAGTCTATAGCTGAATATATGGCGGAGCTGCGGAGATTGGCTGAACATTGTGACTTCGGGGCGGGACTTTTGGATGCACTCAGAGACAGGCTCGTATGCGGATTGGACAATGAGAATACACAGAAAAGACTTTTGACGAAGAGAGATCTAACACTGGATATGGCATATGACATCGCCGTTTCAATGGAAACTGTTGCAAAAGACGCAATTGAATTGCAAACGAAAAATATGGGAGAATGCTCTGTGAATAAATTTCACACTAAACCAAAGGACAGAACACATGTCATGTTTTCGGTGTGGGAAAAATTCACATGACCCAACTGAGTGCTGGTTCAAAGATAAAGACTGTAGACAGTGCAACAAACCTGGACACATACAGAAAATGTGCAGGTCGAAGCAAAGTGATAACAAATCATACCAAAGGAAAATAGGAAAGAGGGACAGAAATGTACATCAGGTCAGTGAAACGGATTCAAGCGATTCAAATGCCGATTTGTCATGTCTGAAAATTCATTCTCTTAAAGAGACAGATCGTAACATCATATGGGTGACACCTGAGGTAGAGGGATTGAAATTAAAGATGGAGTTGGATACAGGATCTGCCCTCTCAATCATCTCCCACAAAGATTATGTGAGTACATTTCCAAAGGTGAAACTGAAACCAACCTCAGTAATGCTGAAAACATACACAGGGGAGAAAATCTCTCCTATGGGAAAATTGAAAGTTAAAGTGAAGCATGGGAAGGACAAGCAAAAGTTGGAGTTGTATGTGCTGCAGAGTGAGGGTGTACCTTTATTTGGACGTGAATGGATGAGAAGCATTCATCTCAACTGGCAGTCAATAAAGGCAATACAGATCACCTCAAAGCAAAACAGAAACACTACGGATGAAAGACTAAAACGGATACTGACACAGTCTGCACAGGTTTTCCAAGATGGAATAGGCACCCTGAAGCACCTGAAAGCACAGGTTGTTCTCGAAGAAAATGCAACACCAAAATTCCACAAGGGTCGTCCTGTGCCCTACGCCATTCGCGGAACTACAACACTTGGAGGATCAAGGTATTCTTTCCAAAGTCGACTGGTGTGAATGGGCAACACCAATTGTGCCCGTGGTCAAGAAGACTGGTGCTGTACGAATCTGCGGGGACTTCAAGGTCACAGTGAATCCTGTCCTGCATGCAGACCAGTATCCCCTCCCACGCATTGATGATATATTTGCGTCCCTGGCAGGTGGAGAGCGTTTCTCAAAGATAGACCTTGCTCAGGCATACTTACAGATGGAAATGGAGGAGTCTTCACGAAAGTATCTGACGATAAATACCACAAAAGGCCTTTACCAATACAACAGATTGGTCTTTGGTATATCTAGTGCCCCAGCGATATGGCAACGCGCCATGGACCAAGTACTCCAAGGGATATCGAGAACCCAATGCTATCTGGATGACATCATTGTCACTGGAGTTGATGATGAGACACACTTGACAAACCTACAAAGAGTTCTGTCGAGATTGGAGGAGTATGGATTGAGGGCCAACAAGGACAAATGTGAGTTCTTCAAAGACTCAATTGAGTATTGTGGTCACATCATTGACAGACATGGACTCCACAAATCTCAGGACAAAATCGATGCTGTTCTGAGAGCACCAAAGCCGGAGAATGTGAGCCAGATGCGCTCATTCTTGGGCCTCATCAATTACTACCACAAATTTCTGCCAAACCTCTCCACTGTGTTGCACCCTCTACACGGTTTGCTACAATTGGGCAAGAAATGGAAGTGGTCCAAAGACTGTGAACGAGCGTTTAAGACTGCTAAACAGCTCATCACATCGGAGGAGGTCTTGACACACTTTGACCCCAGTCTCCCTCTGCGCCTTGCCTGCGATGCTTCCCCGTATGGTATCGGCGCTGTGCTCTCACACAGGATGCCTGATGGGACGGAGCGGCCCATCGCTTTTGCGTCAAGATCTCTAAACGCTGCAGAATGCAACTATGCCCAAATTGACAGAGAAGGCTTGAGTTTAGTATGGGGGGTGAAGAAGTTTAACCAATATCTACACGGAAAGCATTTCACATTGATCACGGACCATCAACCCCTTGTGTCGATATTTAACCCTCGAAAGTGTGTTCCAGCAATGGCAGCGGCACGCTTGCAACGATGGGCTCTGTTTCTAGGTGCTCACACCTACACCATTGAATTTAAAGGGACAAGACAGCACGGAAACGCGGATGGACTCTCACGCCTCCCACACGAGCCACACCCGGTGGGGAACATGACTGATCCAGCTGACGCGTTCCACTTGACTCAACTGGAGTCACTTCCGGTCACAAGAGCTCAGATACAAAAGGAAACCAACAGAGATCCCTCAGTATCCAAGGTATATGAGTTGACGTTGAATGGATGGCCAACTCATGGCTACCCCCTGCTACCTGAGTACTCCACCCATCGTGACCAGCTATCAGTGTGTCAAGGCTGTGTCATGTGGGGCTCACGTGTCATTGTACCACCCAAGCTGCGTTCAAGAGTGCTGGAGTCACTGCACGAAGGGCATCTCGGTGTAGTAAAGATGAAAAGCCTTGCTAGAAGCTACGTCTGGTGGCCTGGCATAGACAGCCAAATTGAAAACCTCGCTAAGACCTGCAGTGGGTGCCAGCAGATACAGCGCCAGCCCCAGACAGCACCCCTCCACTCATGGGAGTGGCCCACTACTCCATGGCAACGTATTCACATTGACTATGCAGGACCCTTTATGGATCGGATGTTCCTCATTGTGGTGGATGCCCACTCAAAGTGGCCCGAAGTATTCACAGTGAAACAGGCCACATCTGCTCAAACTGTGGACATGCTGCGAACACTCTTCTCACGCACAGGTTTGCCTCAACAACTGGTGAGTGACAATGCAAGCATATTCACTGGGGAGGAGTTCCAGAAGTTCATCAGGAAGAATGGTGTCAAGCACATTACCTCAGCTCCTCACCATCCTGCAACAAATGGATTAGCGGAGCGTTTTGTACAGTCTTTCAAACAGTCGATGAAAGCAAGTGGAAAGGAGGGAACGTTGTTACCACAAAAAGTGGCAAACTTCCTGCTGGCTTATCGAAACACAGCACACGCTACAACGGGACAGACACCAGCGATGCTGTTCATGGGCAGGAACCTGAGATCGCGTTTGGATTTGCTAAAGCCAGACATTCGCAAACATGTACTGGAAAAGCAGTGTACAAGTGGACAAACACGAAAACAACTGAGAACCTTCAGTGTGGGACACCAAGTGCTTGCCAGAGACTATAGAGGTAAAAACCAGAAATGGCAGCTGGGGGAGATTCTGTCACAGACCGGACCACTGACGTACACCGTGCGTGTAGGGCCTGACATGGTCTGGCGCAGGCATGTTGACCAGCTACTGGAGGCAACGGCTCGCAGTACCACGGCTAAGGAATCAATAACACGTTGTGACAACCCGCTCCCCACCCGGGGGAACCGCGGGGTAGTGGTCGACGGGGTCACCCACCAGTCGGCAGCAGAGCATACGTCGACGTCCGGCGTAATCACCGGGATGCAACGCACCCGGCCGGTGGAGGGGAGAGCCGGCTTAAAAGACGGTCACGGACGCACACCGGGGGAACGAGAAGGAACAGCAAGGGACGAGTCGAGAGGAGAGAGTCTCGCGGAGGCCACCATCGATAGTGTTTTGCTTTACCCTGTACCCTCCTTGAATAAACGCCGACTACGGCTTACCTTGGACCCTGAGTTTGGTACTTTCCGTGTGCGACTGAAACATCCGCAAACCGGGCTGCCACAACGTGAAGACTCGGAGGAGGCTGCTTCAACAGCACCAGAGGACTTTGATGATGACATTGAATCCACAGGGGCTGCTGAACGCCAACCAAGTTTGACTGGTTCTCCACCCAGGCGTTACCCTGAGAGAAATCGCAGAGCACCTCAGAGACTTGATTTGTAGTCATGACTGACTACCACCCCTTTGTTGTTGTTGTAATCAAGTGATGTTTGTTTGAAGATTGATTAAGTGTCTTATTTCTGTTATAACTATAGTTATCTAAGACAGTACTTACCTTCTGATGTTTACAGGTTACGTCGAAGCTGGAAGGGAGGAATTGTTATGTATGTGGTATACCCACATAATGAAGGAACTACTTTTTGTTGTATGCGTTGCCTGTTCTATGTGTGCGCATTGATCTTTGTTCCCAGTTATGTAGATCCAGTAAAGATTACGTTGACTACAACTCCTGGTCTAGACATCCTTATTACGTTATAATTATGAAGTAATACATAACAAAAACACAATGAGAAAGACGTAGACCGACAATCTCCCCATCAGCAGAACTAAAACACTCAACATACCCCGACTTATAATGGTTTTCACCTCTTTCCATGCTTTTATCCTCCCCTTGGGAAAAAAGCGGTGAAGTGGTGCAGAGAGATCGCCATGTCTGTACCGCAGTTCCAAGTGCGGGTGGTGACGTATATCACTCGCGTCGAGAGAAGCGATGAGCTGTTCACAAAGTGGCCTCACACAAAACCTAACATTATCAAACTTCTTTGCGAAAAGTTTTCGTTTCATGAAAAATTATCATTTAAATCCTCAAACAACATATGTGTAATCCAGGGCATGTAAAGACTGGGACCAGAGAATAATTACTTTCTCACCATTGAAACCCATTCATATTTTTTGATCTCATAGGTCCCGTGGGCTCTACCGGAAGGGGCGTGACTTCGCCACTCTATACAGGAGTGAGTCCTGCATGAAGCTCCTCCCTCATGGCCGGTGGAGATACACTGCAGTACATCCTCCGACCAGGCTGTGGTCAGGCAGGGGGTCAAGGGACACACAGCTGATCTACATCCTCATCGGGCAGCGGTCGTGATATACCCACGACGTGGACACAATTCAATTTACCCTTCAGAGAACTACTTTACCTGGCTGGAGGCATCGGCTGGCTTGAGGTGGTCCAGGTGGGGTCTGACCAGGACCAGGTGGGGTCTGACCAGGTGGGGTCTGACCAGGTGGTCCAGGTGGGGTCTGTCCAGGTGGACCAGGTGGGTTCTGACCAGGACCAGGTGGGGTCTGACCAGGACCAGGTGGGGTCTGACCAGGACCAGGTGGGGTCTGACCAGGTGGACCAGGTGGGGTCTGACCAGGTGGACCAGGTGGGGTCTGACCAGGTCGACCAGGTGGGCTCTGTCCAGGTGGGCTCCAAGCAGCTGGGGGCCAGTGGAGCCTAGGTAGATTAGGACTGGAGGTCCACAACAGGTCAGTAACAGCATCTGGAGCGAAGACGCTATTACTTCCAAACTCACTATCCCTCTTTCCCCTTCATCATCAATAAATACCATCTTTAATATCACATACCTTGTGTTGAACTCTTTGAACTAAACCGTTTCTGACGAACGGTTTAAACTGAATCAGAACTGAAACATTTGGCTCATTCATTGAGCGTCACAAGACGAAATAACATTAAACAGATAGCACTTATTAGCGTTGCTAACTTTATATTTGTATTGTATCTAATTGTTTAATCGCATTTAGCTAGTAAACTAAGTGTATTAACACAAGCTAGTTAGACTATGATACACTTTGAACACTCAGTTTACTAGCTAGATTGAATACAATACAAATATAAAGTAAAAACAAGTGTTAT
Source organism: Gadus macrocephalus (assembly GCF_031168955.1). Taxonomy (NCBI): domain Eukaryota; kingdom Metazoa; phylum Chordata; class Actinopteri; order Gadiformes; family Gadidae; genus Gadus; species Gadus macrocephalus. Next base: position 933,749 of record NC_082397.1, read on the forward strand.
CTGGTTTATGTTATTTCGTCTTCGGCAACATGAGCGAGAATATTTTTGGAAACCTGCCTGGCAACGGACAATCGCGTCGAACGATGACTTAATGTTTCGAACAGGGAACAATTTTCGCCCCCGGTACAATTTTGGTGTGACAGCATCACTAAAAGAGCTACTTAAAAGTTATTTGATTCATAGGAAAGCTATTTGTTGATCGTTTTGCGGGTAGCTAGATAGTACTCTCACCTTTGCTTTGATTATGAAGATGTTCCTGTTTTTCACCTCCCATACGACAACGTTGTTAACCCACCCACTCTTGAAAAAAAGTTTGCTATCCGAACTTTTGTAGGGTTTTATTTTTTAGCGTTATAAGGTGACGGATTCTCTATAAGATAAATGTAAATATCTCCAAACTCCCATTGGTCGAGACGTTGCCCACTTCAAAGCAACAAACACATCACAGGGGGCTGTATGGATCACAAGTTCCGAGTATGTTTATCTTTTCTTGATATCTAATTTGAACATTTATGGTGAATAGTTTATTGATTGTAGTAGGCCTATAGGAAATCTGCAAGGCTGCAATTCCCCTTGCTGGCCGCTGTTTGCCGCCATTTTGTCGGCGTTTGTTGCCCTCCAGGTAGCCATGGTAGTCATGTGACTGCAAAGTATAAATAGCTATCATAACCCATCATAAACCTCAAACCGCTAGCATAATGCCTAGTAGGGAATAATAATAATGCCCTGCACCGAAATGAAAATTCTTGGCCGAAACCGAATACTGAAACAGTTGGCCAAAGGCCAAAACCGAATAAATTTTTCACCATTGCATAAATCAAACAATTAAATGTCCTTTATAAACTTTTTTTGTCTTGCTTTTCTATGCAAAAAATCAATTACAAATTTGATGCAAAATATTTATTTAATACTGAACGTTTTCTAACATTCCAGCAGACATTATAGCAAACATTTAAGAACAATATACCTTTAAATAAATGAGTAAAAAAATAAATAAAAATGTTCGGCCTTTTTACTCCTTCGGCCGAAACCGAACTTTATGTTTTTGGCCATTTTCGGCCGAACATGTTCGGTGGCCGAATATTCGGTGCATCCCTAATGCCAAGTGCTAGGTACTCGAGATCCATTGTTGACGCTCTGTTGCTAGGCTACGTTGTTGCTGCGGGTACTTTGTATCGCTCATGTCACACGAAACGCAACTACTGTGAGGAGTTGCTGCATTGAGCAGATATAAAAACTACTGGAACCTTTATGACAAAAATGTAAAAAACATTTATGTCAGTTCTAAACCTTAGATTTTCTAAACATCTTGCAAACGTGAATGATACAAAGTAGAGAGCATCGCACCCTCAAATCTTGTAGTGTGGCCAGTCTTCCGACGAGACAAGGCCCGATTTCCTGGCTCTGTGATCGTGTGTGTATAGTGTGACATGTTAAATCATGTAAATTTTTTTGTTTAACCTGCTTCCCTCCAGAGGCGCTATAGCTCAATGAAAGATTAACAGACAGTTCTCACCCCTCGGCCATACGATCACTGAACAAACAGTAGACTGCCCGCATCCCACATCCGCTTCCCCCCGTGAGGAGAGAGAGAGAGAGAGAGAGAGAGAGAGAGAGAGAGAGAGAGAGAGAGAGAGAGAGAGAGAGAGAGAGAGAGAGAGAGAGAGAGAGAGAGAGAGAGAGAGAGAGAGAGGGAGAGAGACAGAGAGAGAGAGAGAGAGAGAGAGAGAGAGAGGAGAGAGAGAGAGAGAGACAGAGAGACAGAGAGAGAGAGAGAGAGAGAGAGAGAGAGAGAGAGAGAGAGAGAGAGAGAGAGAGAGAGAGAGAGAGAGAGAGAGAGAGAGAGAGAGACAGAGAGAGAGAGACAGAGAGACAGAGAGACAGAGAGACAGAGAGACAGTGAAGTGTATGTATGGGAAGAGAGGGTGTCTTATTTATTACATAATTATGAAACTATTTTTTCTTCTAAGAACTGATCAGGAGTGGCACATTCCATTTCGTTGTGTTATACAATGCATTCAATGCAATGACAATAAATCTTCTATGTTCATATTACAACATCGAATTACTGCTTTCAGTGCGGGATTTTTATTGTTTCGGTTATTCAAGATTCAAGATTCAAAAAGCTTTATTGTCTAGTATGTTGCCATACTAGAAAATTGTCTTTTGACTGAAGGCTTGGAGGTGTGTGTGCGTGTGTGTGTGTGTGTGTGTGTGTGTGTGTGTGTGTGTGTGTGTGTGTGTGTGTGTGTGTGTGTGTGTGTGTGTGTGTGTGTGTGTTATTTGTGTGAGTTCTTTGAGGAATGAGTGTTCTGTGTGTGTATAGCTATGGGGATGAATGATTTTTTTGTAGATAGCTTTCCTGGCCAAAGGCATTCTGAATCTTCTGCCAGAAGGAAGTAGATCAAAACAAGGAAGGAGTGGGTGGGAGGGATCTAAGAGGATGGAGTTGGTCTTCCTTCCCACTGCCTGGATATACAGATCCTCCAGCGCTTTCTGGTGTATTCCTATTAGCTTGCTTGCTTGCTTAGTTAATCGATTAAGTCTGCTTTTGCTTGCGTTTGTGAGGAAGCCGTACCAGGATGTAATGTTGCAAGTGATGATGGATTCCACCAGAGATTGGTAGGCAGTTGACAAAATGTCTTTACTGACATTGAAGGTGTCTAGTTTCCTTCGTTTTATCGATCTGCCTAAATGAATAGCACAGTTAGCAATTAACTTTTTTTACATCCTTGGGTCTGCAATGTGTAAGATCTTATGAGATAGTATAAATTTAAGTTAGTTAATCAAATCATTACATTTATTTGTGCTATAATCCTTATTCATGTTATTTGGGCCATGATTTGTAAATCCACAGTTCTAATTTTCTAAACAGTTGGCTGCCATTATGCGGGCACTATCGAAGGTTTCAGAGCCGTTATTTGTCAGAATTTTTTTTAAATAAAGACAACCTGAAACAATGATTATTCAGCTAAACTACGGAAACACTTCGGCTGTTTCTATCTGAGCCCCCTTCCTCTAATAAACAATCAAGGGGAACCAACGCGTCCAAAGGAACCGAGCTGTGGAGACACTCTGGTGGCGACGCGTCTCCGACACCCAGGACGCACACCCGGAGGCGCACACAAGGACGCAGACCCAGAGGCGCACACCAGGCCGCACACCCGGACGCAAACAATGAAGTTATTGTAATCCTTCCTCTGTATGCCTTTATTTTGACCTGCTTGGGCAGACCGACCCAGCGAGGGAGACCGACCTCCTGGAAAGGCAGATCAGCGCGGCTCGGTTTGACTCGGCACGGCCAGAAGGCCCGTGAAATGGTCTAGAATAGACCCTTCTCTGAGTCCGACCTGGCCCCCTGGTCTAGAACACTGAGTCCGTCCTGGCAAATGGTCTATACCCGCCACCGAGTCAGAGAGAGAGAGAAGCGCAAGGAAAAGAGGACGGAATAAACGGGTTATAGAGCCTACATACCTGTTCATCCACACCAGCACCGCGACCACCATGGCGACGACCAGCCCCTGAAACCACCAGAGTCTTCGCTGCAAGGCCGCTCTCATTTCGGGACGGGGAGCAGCGTCACGGAGGAACCCCGCGGAGAGACCCACCTGCTGAGAGTCTGACCGCACGTCGGGCTGAGAGGCGTGACCAGAGATGAGAGGACTCGAGAGATTACCCCCAGCAAGTAGGTGGAGTTTAGGTTTAGTTAGAGATGGTTAGTTTAGGTATTAGGTTAGAGATGGTTCGTTTAGGTATGAGGTTAGAGATGGTTAGTGTCTGGGAGCGGACCTCCCCCCACCTACAGTGAGGACCAGTGTCTCTGTCCCTCCGTCAAAACATCCCTACGTGTTTAGGGGATTCAACACTCACCCTTTGAGTTTCACACCCTTTGAAACCATCCGTAAAAGACACACAGAGTGACGTCTGGGTGGTCTGGCAAATGATAGGGGTGCCACGAGCTCTCGTGGGCCGTTTGAGCCAGCTGGCCAATCAGAGAGCGGCATGATTGCAAGGGCGCAACTTTGGGTCTACCATTGGGGGGGTTAATCTCGCGGCATATTTATTTATTTATTTGTTTATTTATTTATTGAATCATTTTCTTGTGTAAAAGGTAACATGCAAATTTGCCGTTCTTGTATTAGAAATACATTGCAATACTTTTACTGATTTTGGCTACTTTTGGACTATTTATGCCATAATGACACAGTAGTTAAATTCAGTGTTTAAGCACTAGCCAACAGTGGTGACCAGGGGTGGACTGGGACAGAAATTCAGCCCTGGCATTTTCTGTCCAGACCGGCCCACTACATTATCAGCACTAGGGGTGGGGCGAGACAAACGGGAAGAACCCTGTATGTATTTGATTAAAACAATTTAATCACGAACATACATCTGAATAATAGTACAGCACTGTACGTAGCAGTTGTTGCTTTTTTTTGTTTTTGTTTTTCAAGTTTGTGGCTCTTGTGCTGCTGACAAGAAAGGTGTGGTCACACACACACACACACACACACACACACACACACACACACACACACACACACACACACACACACACACACACACACATCAAATCACACATGCACACATGCACGTGTGAGAGCTTGTTTGAAGCCCAGCCCAGTTTCCTAAATCAGGCTGTTGATTGGGCCCTGGTGGTTTGAGGTATATAAGGAAGCAGGACGTGTGCGTCCAGGAACAGGAAGGTGCAGCGGACGGCTGGCGTGCGTCAGAGCTGGCGGTTAGCGCTCCCCCAACGCTGAGTGACGCGCTGCCTCAACCAATCACACGCCTCGGTGGAGCACTCAGCAGGCAGTGTTTCCTCCAATCTGGGGCACTGCATTGAAAACAACTTCCAACAATAAAAAAGGTGAGCTCCGATATGAAGCCGATAGAGGCTGAGGACCACCATGTCTCCTGCTCTGACTGAGAAGGAGAGCTTCCAGCAGCAGACATGGTGGTCTTCAGGGGTGTAGGGTCTGGGTGTAGGGTGTAGGGTCTGGGGCCTGGGGTGTAGGGTCTGGGGCCTGGGGTGTAGGGTCTGGGTGTAGGGTCTGGGGCCTGGGGTGTAGGGTCTGGGTGTAGGGTCTGGGGCCTGGGGTGTAGGGTCTGGGGTCTGGGGGGTAGAGTCTTGGTTCTGGGGTCTGGGGGGTAGGGTCTGGGGTGTAGGGTCCTTGGGTCTGGGGGGTAGAGTCTTGGTTCTGGGGTCTGGGGGGTAGAGTCTTGGTTCTGGGGTCTGGGGGGTAGGGTCTGGGGTCTGGGTGGTAGAGCCATGGTTCCTATGTTTCAGGGGCGGGGTTTGGCTCTGCGTATGAGGAGCAGCGGCCCGGCCAGAGGGTCTTACAGAGCCAAGCCTTTATCAGCTAATCCATAGTGTAACTGTCTCAGAGACAGTCTGGACATTACAGAGATTTAAATATGTATTTACATTAATTGTTTAATTCATGATTTTATTCTTTGTTTAAAAATGATTTACGTTGTGCTGTTAAAAATAGATATTGTGTCATTGCTTTATGTTAAGAGTTTGTTTAAATATCTATCCCAGGGAATTATTGGAAAACGCGCCAAAGGAGATATAAACCCAGTCACGGACTCATGGGTTTCAGAAGAAGATGGACTCTGTATTAGGTTTATGCCGCTAACGTTGTCACGTTGTTTTTTCTGTTTATTAAAGTTTAACGTTTTAGAGAGAGAGAGAGAGTTTAAAAGGAAAATAAATATACAAAAAGACATCAGTATGAAGCGTGGCCGTTTATTGAACCTATGCAGCTACAGTGACAACGACCCGCCAATGTGGCTAAGTAGGCCTAGGCTAGGTAGAAAGAGTTAGCACCAGCATTAAGTTAGTTTAATATTCAACATTCATTTAACATTCAAAATACAAACCTATAATGCGCTTCAACCATTTTAGTGAATGATGTCTAACAAACTGCGCAACATACTGATTAATGTCCCTCATGTGCCACAAGGCATATTTTTCCAAAATAAAAAATTGATTTTTTACTTCTTTTTTTTTTAAACTTATTATGCTCCTTGACCTTTTGACCTCAAGATGTCAAACCAACTGTATAATACAGACAATAATAACCCCCATGTGCCACAAGGCTTGTTTTTCAAATATATCATTTCAGCATTTTTTTACAATTAATATAACATTTATAAATAAACGTATTATGCTTCTTGACCTTTTGACCTCAAGATATAAACCCAACTGTATAACACAGATAATAATAACCCCCATGTACCACAAGGCTTATTTTTCAAATATATAATTTCTGCAATTTTTCACAAATAAAATAAATAAACAAACTTATAATGCTCCTTGACCTTTTGACCTCAAGATATCAAACCAACTGGATAACACAGATAATAATAACCCCCATGTGCCACAAGGCTTACTTTTCAAATATATCATTTTAGCCATTTTCTACAATTAAAATAAATGAACGTATTATGCTCCTTGACCTTTTGACCACAAGATATAAAACCAACTGTATAACACAGATAATAATAACCCCCATTTGCCACAAGGCTTATTTTTCAAAAATATAATTTGGGCACTTTTTCACAAATAAAATAAATAAATAAACGTATTATGCTCCTTGACCTTTTGACCTCAAGATATCATACCAACTGTATAAGACAGATAATAATAACCCCCCTATGCCACAAGGCTTGTTTTTCAAATATATCATTTTAGCAATTTTCTACAATTAATATAAAATAAATAAATAAACGTATTATGCTCCTTGACCTTTTGACCTCAAGATGTCAAACCAACTGTATAACACAGATAATAATAACCCCCATTTGCCACAAGGCTTATTTTTCAAAAATATCATTTGGGCACTTTTTCACAAATAAAATAAATAAATAAACGTATTATGCTCCTTGACCTTTTGACCTCAAGATGTCAAACCAACTGTATAACACAGATAATAATAACCCCCATTTGCCACAAGGCTTATTTTTCAAAAATATCATTTGGGCACTTTTTCACAAATAAAATAAATTAATAAACGTATTATGCTCCTTGACCTTTTGACCTCAAGATATCATACCAACTGTATAACACAGATAATAATAACCCCCCTGTGCCACAAGGCTTGTTTTTCAAATATATAATTTTAGCAATTTTCTACAATTAATATAAAATAAATAAATAAACGTCAAAAGGTCAAGGAGCATAATACGTTTATTTATTTATTTTATTTGTGAAAAATTGCCGAAATGATATATTTGAAAAACAAGCCTTGTGGCACATGGGGGTTATTATTATCTGTGTTATACAGTTGGTTTGATATCTTGAGGTCAAAAGGTCAAGGAGCATAATACGTTTATTTATTTATTTTATTTGTGAAAAATTGCCGAAATGATATATTTGAAAAACAAGCCTTGTGGCACATGGGGGTTATTATTATCTGTGTTATACAGTTGGTTTGATATCTTGAGGTCAAAAGGTCACGGAGCATAATACGTTTATTTATTTATTTTATTTGTGAAAAATTGCCGAAATGATATATTTGCAAAACAAGCCTTGTGGCACATGGGGGTTATTATTATCTGTGTTATACAGTTGGTTTGATATCTTGAGGTCAAAATGTCACAGAGCATAATACGTTTATTTATTTATTTTATTTGTGAAAAATTGCCGAAATTATATATTTGAAAAACAAGCCTTGTGGCACATGGGGGTTATTATTATCTGTGTTATACAGTTGGTTTGATATCTTGAGGTCAAAAGGTCAAGGAGCATAATACGTTTATTTATTTATTTTATTTGTGAAAAATTGCCGAAATGATATATTTGAAAAACAAGCCTTGTGGCACATGGGGGTTATTATTATCTGTGTTATACAGTTGGTTTGATATCTTGAGGTCAAAAGGTCACGGAGCATAATACGTTTATTTATTTATTTTATTTGTGAAAAATTGCCGAAATGATATATTTGAAAAACAAGCCTTGTGGCACATGGGGGTTATTATTATCTGTGTTATACAGTGGGTTTGATATCTTGAGGTCAAAAGGTCAAGGAGCATAATACGTTTATTTATTTATTTTATTTGTGAAAAATTGCCGAAATGATATATTTGAAAAACAAGCCTTGTGGCACATGGGGGTTATTATTATCTGTGTTATACAGTTGGTTTGATATCTTGAGGTCAAAAGGTCAAGGAGCATAATACGTTTATTTATTTATTTTATTTGTGAAAAATTGCCGAAATGATATATTTGAAAAACAAGCCTTGTGGCACATGGGGGTTATTATTATCTGTGTTATACAGTTGGTTTGATATCTTGAGGTCAAAAGGTCAAGGAGCATAATACATTTATTTATTTATTTTATTTGTGAAAAATTGCCGAAATGATATATTTGAAAAACAAGCCTTGTGGCACATGGGGGTTATTATTATCTGTGTTATACAGTTGGTTTGATATCTTGAGGTCAAAAGGTCACGGAGCATAATACGTTTATTTATTTATTTTATTTGTGAAAAATTGCCGAAATGATATATTTGAAAAACAAGCCTTGTGGCACATGGGGGTTATTATTATCTGTGTTATACAGTTGGTTTGATATCTTGAGGTCAAAAGGTCAAGGAGCATAAAACGTTTATTTATTTATTTTATTTGTGAAAAATTGCCGAAATGATATATTTGAAAAACAAGCCTTGTGGCACATGGGGGTTATTATTATCTGTGTTATACAGTTGGTTTGATATCTTGAGGTCAAAAGGTCAAGGAGCATAATACATTTATTTATTTATTTTATTTGTGAAAAATTGCCGAAATGATATATTTGAAAAACAAGCCTTGTGGCACATGGGGGTTATTATTATCTGTGTTATACAGTTGGTTTGATATCTTGAGGTCAAAAGCTCACGGAGCATAATACGTTTATTTATTTATTTTATTTGTGAAAAATTGCCGAAATAATATATTTGAAAAACAAGCCTTGTGGCACATGGGGGTTATTATTATCTGTGTTATACAGTTGGTTTGATATCTTGAGGTCAAAAGGTCAAGGAGCATAATACGTTTATTTATAAATGTTATATTAATTGTAAAAAAAATGCTGAAATTATATATTTGAAAACCAAGCCTTGTGGCACATGGGGGTTATTATTGTCTGTATTATACAGTTGGTTTGACATCTTGAGGTCAAAAGGTCAAGGAACATAATAAGTTAAAAAAAAAAGAAGTAAAAAATCGATGAAAATATATATTTGAAAAATAAGCCTTGTGGCACATGAGGGACATTAATCCGTATGTTGCACAGTTTATTTGACATCATTCACTCAAATGGTTGAAGCGCATTATAGGTTTGTATTTTGAATGTTAAATGAATGTTGAATATTAAACTAACTTAATGCTGGTAGAGTTAGCCTAGCTTTCAGTTCGAAGCCAACAACAAGTGGACCAGAATAAAAGCGCGTAAGAGACGTTGAGAGAGTGGTCTACTATCGGAGAAGGAGGAGCAGGGGCGGCGCCAAACGGTTGCTTGCCGTTGCTAAAGCAACTCCAAGCAATTACTCAGAAACCCCAGAGCAACCCCTGATTTTTTGTCAAACTCAAACAACATATTTGAAATAATGCCATTTCCCGTAAAATGGTATTAAATAAGTTCAACTAAACCTATGGCCGAATGCGGTACCCGTCACCATACCGACCATTCCTGTCATATGAATCACCAGATTAAGTGCATAATCAGTGAGTAGCGTCAACATTTCAGGGCCGTGACTGGACTGTCGTTCAAATCAACACGAGTCAGCCTGGGACTCTCCTCTCCTCCCCTCCCCCTCACCGTGCCCAGTTCCCGAGCGTTGGGCATGCTTGCAAGTTCTTTTTTCATTTTGTGTTGTGAATCACACGATGTGTCTTGATATATTAATTTGTTGTAATACGGTACCTCCTTTTAGTTAAAATAATATAATTAGCATAGGCTTATATTTTTATACATGACACATTTTGGATGTGGGCAATGTCTGAAGAAACGGAAGAAAATATTGTAGCCTACACAGTTCTGAATTAGCAATACAATGTTAGCACATGCTTGCTAGCAATGTTGGTGTGTTAAACCGTATGGATTAAAGTGGAATATTGCAAGACGTCCTGTGATCAAGACATCGATTTAAGGTAGGCCGTTTGGTTATTAAGTTTGCCCGTCGCAGCATATTGACTTGGGGCCCATGTGATTTTGTTTTGAAGTAGAACTAGATTCTAGGTTTGGCTCATACCAAAGGATGGGTTTATCGTAGCCTGGTATGATCTGCCCTTTATAGAAGTATTATGAAGTATAATAGTATCAACAATAATAGCAACTATTGTATTAATGTTCCACATAGGCCTACATTTGAGACGTATCGCGCAAGCAACTAATGTGAATGCTTTGGAATGTACCGTGGCGACGGTGGGTCTGAGATGTGCAATTCACCACTATTGACAGGACAGCTAACCTTGTAGTTGGGGGACTGCTGACGGGCTGTTGATTGAGAGAACTATGTTGTTTGTTATATGTCGTGTGGCCGCAGTGCCACCTGGACTAGCAGTGAATGTGTACATGCCGCTGGGCTATTTTCATGTTGGCCTTCTTAAAGATCTTCCTCTATATTGTTCTATGTCTTTACGTCTTTATGTCTGTGCGTGTGTGAGGGAGAGGGAGAAAGATAGCGCACGTTGAACTGTCAAATGATACGATCACACTCAATCACAGTGGTGCGATTAGTCTGTGTTGTTACTGTACTGTAAACTTGCCTCGTACGGGACCGCAACCACCCCAACCCGTGCCGAAAATGTCTTCCCGGCCGTGCCTCTGCCAAATTCAGGTGTTTTGATCAAGGTTTTTTTTTTTGACCAGCAACCTCTTGAATTCATACAGCAACTGTTAAGCAACTGCAACAAATTATTTCTGGCGCCGCCACTGAGGAGGAGAGCTTCGACGTAGCTGACAACCGGCTAACATTCACACCACGGCTCCAGAGTTGACCTAGCCTACAGCAGCTTTCATCGGCTGTTGGCTCTTGGACAGAGAGCAACGACACGGGATACGTTCGCAGAGGACCGGCGCGCGTGCCAGAGAGCAACGTTCGCAAGCAGCACACCGGTTTCGCGACTCCACGAGCGGGGAGCGGCGTCCACAGACGTCGCTGCGTCCACAGACGTCGCGGCTGTTTGACGGCTCGAGGAGCAGAGAGCAACGTTCGCAAGCAGCGCACCAGTTTCACGGCTCGGCCAGCAGAGAGCACCGTTCGCAAGCAGCTACCCTGCACCAGGATATGATTCGGCTCGGCCAGCTGAGAGCGACGTTCGCAAACAGCACGACTTCATCCCACCTCGCCGCAGTAAAGCAACGCCTGTCTAGTCTACAAGGTCTTTCTGACTGATCTTCGGCGTAGGCTACAACGGACGACATCAGGTTTGACCATGCTGACCTGAAGTTTGAGAACGTCACGTATGGACATTTGTAAATTAGAGTGGACTTGATTGATATATCAGTTGATATTACCAGAGACATTAACAGCCTAATGATTGTTCCTACATTATTTTGCATTTTGTTTAAAGTGGCATTGCATTTTGATTTAAAGTTAAGCGTTTATCTAGTTAATTAAGATATTTTGAGTGTACCCCATACAAGTTAAGCATTTATGTAATTCATTAAGATATTTTGAGTGTAGCCTATACAATTTAAGCATTTATGTAGTTCATTAAGATATTTTGAGTGTACCCTATAGAAGTTTAAAATAGATATCTTAAGTTAAGATGTCAGTTCATGGAGAAAAGTCAGAAGGTGATAAATTAGAAGATCCTCTCAAGAGTGGCGAACAGTGTTTACAACCTGATGCCACTTCAATAACAGTTGGCCCAGAGCAAAGAAAATCTAGTAGGGAAAGAAAATCAACCCCCAAAATGCTAGAACTAAAGGAACAAGAAATAGGTCAAAGGGAGCACAAATTCACCAAGCTATATGAATGCTGGAAAAGGGAAGTTAGAACTACACGTGACAAACTTAAAAATGATTGCACTGAAGACGAGTTAGCCGACATGATGGATGCGGTAGAGGGACTTGAAAATCAAGTTAAAGATGCATATGAAAACATACGATTGCAATTAGCACCTCCTCATCAGATTCGAAGAAAGATCGATTCTTGTGTAGCAGTAACAGTGGATTTGATGGGTCTATTGAAAGTGCGTATGAGTGAAGTGGGTCTAGAAGAGTTCAATGAAAAGGGTGAAAATGCTAGACTTCACATGGTGCTTGATAGAGAGCATGCACAGTCTATATTTGAGGCATCCTTGATCGACCGTTCAGCCCCTAGCCTTAAGTCAAGCTGTTCATCAGAGCGGCAGAGCATCACCGTCAAAAGAGCAGAGTATGCTGCGCAGTTAGCCGCAAAAGAAGCAGAAGTACAAATGGAGCATGCAATAGCTGCTCAAAAACAAGAACTTAAAAGACTGGAAAATCAGAGAGATCTGCAAGCAATGGCTGCTAAACTTAGAGTGTACTCTGAAGCTGAAGGGAGCAAAACTCATGACAGAGGTAGAGTAGGGCATGTTGAGACAACTACTGTTCCTTTAGTACCACCTGAAAACATAAAGAGAGAGCAAGCGTGCAATAATAATGTTGAACAAACGAACACTGTTAAGTATGAAACACTGCTAGTACAAGCCCTACACGATTCAATGGTCCTCACTAGACTTCCTGCTCCCGAGCCCTCAATTTTCTCAGGGGATCCACTTCATTTCTTAGAGTGGAGTACGAGCTTTAAAACATTGATAGAGCGACGATGCACTAACGCAGCAGACAAATTATTTTATCTGCAAAAGTACATTGGTGGTGAGGCACGTTCTGTGTTAGAAGGAACCTTCTTTAGAAAGGATGACGAAGCTTATGACCAAGCCTGGGAGACACTGCAAGCTCGCTACGGTCATCCCTTTGTAATTCAGCGTGCATTTAGAGAAAAGCTAAATAACTGGCCGAAAATAGGCCCCAGAGATTCAGGAAAGCTAAGACAGTTCAGCGACTTCTTGTCAGCATGCAGCAAAGCCATGCCACATGTGAAGGGATTGCAGGTGCTGAACGATTGCGAGGCAAATCAGAAAATGCTTCAAAAGCTTCCAGATTGGATTACATCTCGTTGGAATCGTCACGTAACAAAGCAACTACAACAAAGAGAAGAATATCCTACATTTAAATAATTTGCCGAGTGCAGAATTATTCATGGTGCAGGAAGCAGAAATTGCCTGTAACCCCATGACATCACTGAATGCTTTAAAATATGTGGAAGAAAGGCCCTCTCGAGATATTAAGCGTCCACAGGCTAATGCATTTATCACAGACATCAAAGCAACAGATAGTGCCCAAAAGAACAGCTTTAATGAAAATATTGTGTCAAACACATCCTCCTACTCAATCAAATGCACATGCTGTGGTGTAGGTCATTCCATCCACAAATGCCAGACGTTTGCCAGTAAGCCTGCAGAGGACAAGAGACAGGTCATATTCAACAACAATTTCTGTTTTGGCTGCCTTAGAAAAGGGCATATCTCGAAAGACTGCAAACAAAAGGCTACCTGTAAAATATGTAAGAAACATCATCCAACGGTACTACACGAAGACCGTCCACCAGCAGATAGAGTTCCAAATGTTTGGCAGGTTGAGGAGAAAACATCTTCCCTGTCTTGCTGTGTAGATAGAAGTGATGGTGGGAGCACATCTATGATAGTGCCCGTCTGGATTTCTTCAACAAAGACTCCTGAAACAGAGAGACTTGCATATGCCTTACTTGACACTCAGAGTAGTAACACCTTTGTAGATCAAGAGGTTTGCCAAATGCTAGGAGCAAGCTCAGAGCCAGTAAAGTTAAAGCTGAACACTATGATGGGAAAAGACTCCATTATTCAGAGTGCAAGAGTTAGCAGTCTTAGAGTAAGAGGGCTATCATCCAAAGATTGGATCAACTTGCCGCCTGCATATACTACAGATTTCATTCCCCTTGAGCGCTCCCACATTCCCACACCAAAAACTGCTGAGAGGTGGAATCACCTGAAAGGAATGGCACAGGAAATACCAGAATTAATGGACTGCAAGGTGGGACTTCTCATTAGCTATGATTGTTCCAGAGCATTAGCTCCACGCTCAGTCATTACTGGAAGAGACGATGAACCATATGCCATCAAAACCGACCTGGGCTGGAGTATTGTCGGAAACTCATCTCGAGGTGCAAGGTCAACCGAGGTAACTGGCCTGTGTCACCGCATAGCAGTCAAAGAACTTCCACCATTGACACCAGCTACTGTAATCAAAGCCCTTGAGTTTTACTTCAGAGATAGTAACCACCGCGAAAAGAGCATATCAAAAGATGATACACACTTCATGCAGTTGCTGAACAGGACGGTTCATCAAAACGCAGATGGGCACCTGGAGATGCCATTGCCTTTTAAGACACGCACACAACTGCCAGAAAACAAGAGGCTAGCTCTGGTGCGGCTGAAGCACTTGAAAAGAAAACTTGATAAAAACTCAAAATTCAAAGAAGACTACATTCAATTCATGGAGGGCCTATTCGATGATGGCCTAGCCAGTGTGGAATCTGAGGATGCAGCCATCCAGTTAGTGAGAGAAGCACAAAGCCTGTCTGAAAAGGGAAAACTGCATCTCCATAAGTTCATTTCAAACAGCAGAGAAGTCTTAGAGTCAATCCCTGAAATCGAACGGGCAGGTGGAGTTCATGATGTGGATCTCAGCCTCGGAGAGCTTCCCATGCAGACAGTGTTAGGAGTAAGGTGGAGTGTAAGCAGTGACAATTTCTCCTTTAAAGTCAGCACCGATCAAAATCCAGCTGATCACACCTCCAGAGGCCTCAGTGTGACCGAACTGATTAACTCAAACTGGCCTACTGGTCCAGAGTTCCTGGAGGAAAGGGAGAGAGTCACACCGACGGTAACTCCACAGCTCATGGTGGGAGACCCTGAAGTAAGGACGACACAGGTTTTACAAACACAAGTAGAGAATGAAGAAAGTTTTCTAGTCATGCTTGAGCGCTTTTCAAAATGGCATATTACCTTAAACGTTGTAGGTCAGATCCAGCGCTTAGCAAAAAGAACCAAAAAGAACCAAAGAGACCGGCTCAGTCAGTGTTGAAGAGAGAAGGAGTGCCAGTCTGGCGCTCATAAATCGGGCACAAAATCAGTGCAAATAGGAAATAGGATTCTAGACAAAGGGGATCAAATGCTTACTAATTCATCAATACTTGCACGTCCCATTCATGAATTAGTTGTACTCATAGAAAGCAAATGAGATGTTAGTCTGTAGTTCATTTAAAACCCCCATACAGTTATAGTGAGAATTGAGAAGGCCATGAATTAAAGGTCTTACATGTGTTCATAATTGATTAAGAAGTTACAAGATTTATTTGAATGTATCATAAATTATAGTAACTGGTGGGAGTGTAACTGTCTCAGAGACAGTCTGGACATTACAGAGATTTAAATATGTATTTACATTAATTGTTTAATTCATGATTTTATTCTTTGTTTAAAAATGATTTACGTTGTGCTGTTAAAAATAGATATTGTGTCATTGCTTTATGTTAAGAGTTTGTTTAAATATCTATCCCAGGGAATTATGGGAAAACGCGCCAAAGGAGATATAAACCCAGTCACGGACTCATGGGTTTCAGAAGAAGATGGACTCTGTATTAGGTTTATATAATATAAACCTTTCATATTTACTCCTCTCTTAGGCGACTCACATCTATGCCACCACTAGATTGACAAACTCTCCCTGTGCTTTCATCCTCCAAACTTTCTGTCTCTCCCGCTGGCTCACAAGCTCTACTCTGAACACAACAGAGGAAACATGGAAGGAATAATATCACAGATATCAGCAAACTGAACATAGGAAAAGCCAAGGCTCTACTAGTTTCCAGAACTCCTCTCTTAGGCTACTCACCTCTATGTCACTACCAGATTGACACACACTGCTTTCATCCTCCAAATTTTCTTGCTCTCTCTGTTCTTCACTCTCTTTATTCTGAACACACCAAAGTGAACATGCCACAGGGAAGAAATATTATCAGATAACAAGTACTGTTCCTTTCTCAGATAGTCAACAAACCACTTTTGATCTGAATGACAATAATTCTATGACTAGTTTTTTGTAGTCTATTAACTCTACTGTACTGTAATGCTACAACTGATAGGTTAACACTTCTAATTTTCTCACCCCTCTTTACTTACTTTGCTTCTTTTCTGAGACGAGGCAAAACATTGCCGAATGTCTCTGCAACCCTCTTGCTTCCTCTTGCTCATGACGACTGTGAAATAACACAAGCAGCACTAACATCATGAGAGACAAGTTAAAACTTCACGCAGGCTTGTTGTTACAATATACAACATTGATAGTTCCTAAAATGGAGTTAACCCTAACCCTTCATTTTCTGCAGTTTAGACTTCTTCTATAATCTATTTTTGAAAGCAAAACACCAAACGAGGCAGGGTTATTTGAAACAATTTATTAAATAAATATTTGAGAGAGGTCATTCCATCTCCTGAGTTTGCTTCCTAATGATGTCTAGTGTGCACCCCTACTGTCCACAAGTACCCCCCCCCCCCCTTCCCCATATGGATTTGGATAATTGTTGCCACGTCCCAGTGGTGGTGGTATTATATGTCGAAGCCCTAAAGGAAGTGATGTAATAGGTGACTGAGTCGAGAACATTTTCAAGTAAGCTATTATGGTAGAAATTAACCTTACATTTTATGTTAAACTATGATTATTATTAGGCCTACATACATATAGATACTTTAATGGTGGAAGATAGCTGATCACCTTTCCCCTATATGTTAGGTGTTATGTGGCACCAGTGAGTGGGTTCACTCTATTCTTATCTGATGTACTTTCTGAAGACTGGTCCCGCAAGAATGCTGACATTCACACATGTACATTATCTCTGTTTGCATAGAGATAATATATGATCAAAAGGCACAGTTGTGACCTATAAAACAAGAGAATATGCTGACATCCACACATGTGCATCATCTATCTGTTTGCATAGAGGTTAATATATGTTCAGAAGACACAGTATGACCCAAAAAAAACATGTTATGCAAATCAATATTGTATGAAAGTCCAACTTTGTATTGTGTAATGATTGGGGATATAAGGAGCAGGACGAGAGTCATTCTGTAGTGACTTTGCAAATCTCACTCGGCTTTGTCGTTGCTTGCTCACGGGTAGCAATAAAGTCTACGTCAATACTTGATCCGGACTGACAAAAAGTTATGCGAGCAATATACATTAACTTTTTGTTATCTCATAAGCGGCGTGGTGCCGGCTCCTTTTGACCTTTTGACCCCAGACTTCAAGAACATGGCCACAGGCCAGCTGTGTCTACACACCTTAAGCCACAAATGCACACCTCCATCCCACTAGAAACGAACCTCTGTCTTATGTACATTTACCCGACTGTTCGAGATCACGCCCCCTTTCCGGCCTTTTCGAGATAGCTAAGGATGCTAAAATGTTTACACACATTTCCCGGTGTCTCAAGAACGACATATCAGAGATTTGGAGTTCTTGCACTTAGAGAAAGCCCCTCAGAAGTGTTGCCTGCAAGACTTAGCAGTTCAGAATGTGGTGGAAAAACAGTTTATGAGATAAGAAGGTCCTACCCCCCTGAAATTTGAATACCCTATTCTAGGGCCTACCTGGGACCCCCAAACCGAAACTTGGCCCGGTCGGACCCCGAGGGCAGGAATTCTATGGCCTAACTGGGACCCCCGCACCGAAACTTGGCCCGGTCGGACCCCGAGGGCAGGAATTCTATGACCTAATTGGGAGCCCCGCACCGAAACTTGGCCCGGTCGGACCCCGAGGGCAGGAATTATAGGGCCTAACTGGGACCCCCGCACCGAAACTTGGACCCCGAGTGCAGGAAGGGGGGGCCTGCCCTCGGGGTCCGACCGAGGGCAGGACTTTCATAATCTTCGCTCGGTGAATGTGAAGGATGTTTGGTTGGATAGTTATGACGAAGAATCATAATGTGAATGGGAATATTCTATAAATGTCTTGATAGCATCTTTTGTCTCAACACTTCTGCTGCAGCCGCTTAAAGTCTCACTCCGAGAACCTTAAAATATGAATCAAGTATGAAAATATCTTCCCGGTGGCGTAACGGGGCAAACAAGGTGTCCTTTGACATCTGTGTTTCGAGGCGATTGCAACAGTGCCACACACTCATATTTGAATATGTGTCGGGGTAGTAATTAGCTGTCGATTTTGGAAGCCTTTATCAATAATGACCAGCTTTAGATTTGCTTCCCAATGGAGATTTTTGACAAATTACATGTTATTTAGCATCTACACGTTAAGCTGAGTCCAATGAGATCAAGCTTGCTCTCTTGCCACACCGAGATCATGTCCTAGACCATAGGTGTACCATGTAAAATACATGTTACCATTTGCTAGAGTGTCATGCTTGGTGTCATTGGACTCAGCTCAACGTGTAGATGCTAAATAACATGTCATTTGTCACAAATTTCTATCGGGAAGCAAATCAATAGCTGCTCATTATTGATTAATCGCCTGGAAGCGTAGATGTTGAAGGACACCTGGTTCGCCCTCTTATGCCACCGGGAAGATATTTACACACCGGTACTTCTGATTGACTAATGAATTGATTCAGCTATTCCCCCAGAAGTCTGGGGTCAAAAGGTCAAAAGGAGCCGGCACCACGCCGCTTATGAGATAACAAAAGTTAATGTGTATTTCTCTCATAACTTCTTGTCATTATTAAAGAGAGGCCTGATTTTCCGATATGCAGGTTGGATGGCTACGGTGTTGGTCTGGGAAGAACTTCAGGCCAAAATCTTGCAAGCGAGCCGCTGGGTGAGGTGCAACGAGATGGAGCACTTGCTGAGTCATTTCCTGCAGGGCTGGAGCCACAGGTTGATGCGTATGCGTCCTTTGAGACCCCCTTTAATATATAAGAGACCCTAAGGTATAGCTTGCTTGAAAATGTTAGGCAGTAGGGGTGTACACTAGACATAAATAGGAAGCAAACTCAGGAGATGGAATGACCTCTCAGAAATATTTATTTAATAAATTGTTTCAAATAACCCTGCCTCATTAAATCAATGAGTTTGGTGTTTTGCTTTCAAAAATAGGTTATAGAAGAAGTCTAAACTGCAGAAAATGAAAACATCCAAGGTGCCTTTTAAGGATACCTTGGAATATCTGTCTATTTTTTAACCATCGGACCCTAGTTTACGACAAAAACAACTCCTTTGCCGCGTGGTTTTTAGAGACAACCACCATAGCAACCATGACAGTCAAGTGACGTGGACGCAGCCCCGTTGAAAAAAATAGAATACCACCCTACACACTAAGGAGATTAATTATATTTAAATTATTATGACCATGGAGCCTTTATTTGCATGGGTTTACATTTCGTTCAGTGAAGCATGGAAAAATCTGAGAATCACTCCCATTCAGAATGCATTGGTTTACATTTCGTCCTTTGGAGCACGGTTATTTCTATTTATCTATTTATTTTCAGTTTTTGAGAAGGTGCTTCAAAAATGCAAAATGTTCTGCAATAATCCAAAATCCAATGGAAAAACCTGTTGGCTTGTTGTCAAGGGAACCCAGGGCGACGCTCACTTCCGGGTTGGCCAACATACATCATCCCTCTGCCATATATACTGTAAAAACACATGTTCAAGTTGAATGATAATGCATGAATTTATTCTTTATTCTGCCGTAGTATTTATTGAAAGGGGGGGAGGGGGGGCACACAAGTCTTTGGGCCATGGATCCAGATCTGTTCCGGAGCATTTCAGCTCCTCGGGCAACAGCGCAGGGTTGCCAGGTCCTGCATAAAAACGTCCTGCCCACATACCATTCAAAATCCACCCAAAATGTCCTAGAAGCAGCCCAAATTAAGATATTAGATAAGATATAAGATATAACACGCTATTTTATGTTGAAATGCAACTGTTAGATTTCAGCTTATTTCTAAACTGTTCGGACAGACTCTGCGTTGTGTATTTTCGTTCGTAGTAGTAATTCTTGAAGTCGAAATCAAAACAGCTTGACAGGTTGGATTAGAGGGTTGAATAGATGGTTTATTCCAGGATGTACAGCGAGATACAGACTTAGGTTGAATAATCTATAGTAGGGCCCGACCGATATTGATTTTTGAGTGCCGATGCCGATTATTTTCATAGAAAAATTACGATTACGATTTAATCGGCCGATTAAAAAAAACAAAAAAAACAAAAAAAAATCAAACATATAAAACGTAGTTTTTGATACCTTAAATATACTTTAAACACTTTTGACGAATATGTGAATTGAATGCAGAACCTTTGAGTGTTTTAGAATACATTTACAGTCAAAAATTAGTGTAATGTAAAATGTAAAATAAATAACTAACTCCCAATGTGCTGCGCTCGTGAGCTGTTACTAACACGTGCGTGCTGAGCAGTATGGTCTCACCGTTAGAGTCTACAGTATAACAAATTAACATGGCCTGGGACCTAAAGAAAAACAGGCACAACATGCTCAAACAACGCGTCTTGTGTACATTGGTGAGGTGAGCGCGCAGCTGCCTGAGCGAGCGTGCTTTCATGTTGTACGGTAAAATTCAATCTCCTCTTTTTTACTCCAGCTAAAGTTGTTAGTTAGCAAGGCGAGTAGGAGCGCAATCTGCAGAATACTAATCGCAATAACATTTATAAAAAATAAATAAAAAAAAATCTGTTGTAATCTGCGTCTTTTTGGCCGATGCCGATTATTTTCAAAAAGGCTATAATCGGCCGATTAAATCGGCAGGCCGATAAATCGGTCGGGCCCTAATCTATAGTGGACCCGGTGGTACTTGTTCCTTGGCTGTCGAAACCCTCTACTCGTCGAACCAAAGGGTTGGGGCGAGTATAATAATAGATGAATAACACGTGAACAGACGCACTCTCAGCCTTGATAAGGTATTTGGCCCTGGCTATGTCCCGGAGGACCAGGTTGGTTCAACCTTGTTGAGACATAAAAATGGCAGAATGTTGGGGATAACACCTTGTATCAGTATGAGAGGCCCTGGCCTGTTCCTAGACTAGAAATGTGAACAATAAGAGAGACAAGAAAATACACCAACATTCTACATTCCTCCCTCTTGATCATACTAAACATAGTTTAAAGATCACCCACAAAAAGAGAATTCAGTGTATTTTCTGGTGACCCATTAATAATTAACTAAATCAATGAAAGAAAGCATAAAAGGCAAAAGACAAGTAAATTCAAATCATACACAAGTAAACCAGGTGTAGGCCACTATAATAAAGAAAATAACAAACTCATTAGGTTACTCATGATTAAATCAAAACATAAAAAATTTAAAGAATCAAGAAAGTCGACTGTCCAGACACCTCCCTCTGCTTGGCACAACAACATCACAGACAATACTGCATGACTCAGTTGGTTTTGAGTAGCAGTTGCAACAGAGTTCTTTTCCAGTTGATGGCCACCGCAGGTGTGATGGGGGATGAGGATGAAAGTTCGTAGTAGGGCGTCAGGACAAACACAGACACAGTTCAGTTCAAGGACTCATCCCAAGGACTCAACAAGTGTCCGTGTCTCCTGGATCTCTCAGATACGATGAAACATGAAACAAAGAAAAAGTGCAGTATCAGTCATGGGGGAGGCATTGTCACAGCCTCAAACATTACAAAAATAAATCGCTTGATTCGAAAATGGTTATATCAGTAATCAGTCATCATAGTTCTCAATAAACCTTGTGTGAATGAATGAATGATTGAACCTTTGTTAAAAAATAAAACAAAACAAACAAAATGTTCTAAAGCTGAGCAGTTGTGTCAAGAAGGAACAAACATGAATTCTCAATTAGATAAGCGACAAAGGTGGCAAAAGTCCTAGCATCTTTCGAAGATTAACCTCTCGTGAAAATAAAGGAATGAAAATAACAAACACTCCCTACTCTTCACCCCGTATCAGTCAGTTTGCGTGCCAAATCTAACGAGTGTCATTCCAAGTCGGTGTTATTGTTGGTTTCCGACATTGAATCGCATATGCGGCTGAGTTCTTCAGCACTCTGCGCTTGTAATTTCTTCCATCGTTCCCTCATTTTGTTTGAGCGGTCCCGGTGCATCTTTCGAGGGGCCTTACATTCTCTTTGCCAGTGTCCATTTTGTCCGCAGTTGTGGCATGGTCGAGGTTCTCTCTGCCTGTCGGACTGGGGGAATCTTTCTCGGTCCCTGGCTATTTCCTTCTTCTCGTCTGTGGCCTTCATGTGTGGTGTGGCTGCGCCTCCCATCGCGCTGCAGTGTGGTTGTATGTTGTCATCAAATCCTCCATTGAGTGACTCATTCTTAGTCACTGCTCCAGACCTCTCCGCGTGGGGTTGCTGTACCCGGGGGTTCGGATGTTGAAGGAAGGAATGTGGTGGGACAGGGGAGAATTGGGGAAATTGTTGTGAAACACACAGAGTGTGTTGAACAGGGGGAAATTGCTGTGGGATCTGGATCGCATCATGATTAGCATAGTCAGGTGGGGCAGATGGATTTCCCTTCCGTGGCACGTGGGGGGTACTGCAGATGACCGGGTACTCGCCTATAAAGCTGTTGACGTCTGAGAGAACACTGTGTCTTGACTCCTGTAAACCACCAGATGGCGTCGATGGCTGCATCGGGAAGATGTATTCCCCTTCTGGGCCACACGATGGCAGTGTGGGGTACATGCGACCATAGGCTCCCAAGGTTCCTCCTCCTTTGCCTTGGTCACTCCCCTCAGAGGGCCCTGAGTCGAGGGGGCGGGCCGCTATCAGTCCTTGTCTGACCAGCGTCGTGTGTAGGTCTGTCAACTTCCTCTGCTCTTTGTTCAGAGTCGCTTCATCCTTTAACAAAAGAATTTCGTCGGCAAGCAGTTTGATTTGCTCTCTAATTTTTTTCAGAGCAGTTGTCTTTTCCAATTCATCTCTCTTTTTGTTACAGAGTCTCGCTAACTGAATAAAGATCAATCTCTCTAACCTCCACTTCAAAAGAATCTTGTTCCATTGGTTCAGATTGCTATCCTCTTCCTCCTCCTCTTCCTTCTTCCTGCCTTTACCTTTCGGCATTTTTCCTATCTTTTTCTATCTGTAAATTAACTAAAACTAGCGACCAATCGCTGCTTAGAAAGAAACAAATAGACGCCTCCCACGGAGCTCGGTATGCCAACAACAGATGATGGCACACTTTTTCCTTCTTCAATATAAAACAATATATGTGATTCCTCGGCGGGGATCAAAAACAATATCTGATTCCTCGGCGGGGATCAAAACAACATAAACATAACATAAAACTCTAGCGATTCATGTAACCTCACCAGTAATTCAATACAAATACGGTTTCACTCCTTGTCCAGCAAGTCGTAAAACAAAACCCCTGAGCAAACCAAACGTCTTAAGTTATATTCAGGACACGTATCAACATTGACAAACTAGCAAAGATGAACAAATCACTTGACAATTTATATTCTAGGAATCTAACCCAGATTCTAGGAATCTAACCCAGATACACCTATTCTAGGAATCTAACCCAGATTATAGGAATCTAACCCAGATTCTAGGAATCTAACCCAGATACACCTATTCTAGGAATCTAACCCAGATTCTAGGAATCTAACCCAGATTCTAGGAATCTAACCCAGATACACGTGTCTTTCCCATTCATACAGCGTATATTCAGTGATTATTGAGCTCTTAAACACTAATACAGGTTCTCACTTCGTCAAGCTCTTAATGACACAACTTCATTACTCAGCAAATGTAGTGCAGCCTAATAGTAAAACAAATAATAATAATCACAGTTATGTGTGTGTAGATTATTTTAAGATTACTTTCTTGTTCTTTTCCCTTGGTCGAGAGTGTGGAATGAGATTCAGTCACCGTTGATTCCCACGTGGTGCATAGAGATGCGCTGGTTCAGCCGCGTTGTGGATGCGGGTCCCTCGGCAGGGCAGGCGTTGATCAGACGTCTTCCCAGGCAGGGCGCGCGCTCTTCTCGGTCACAGGGCAATCTTCAGAGGCAATCACGGCACCAAATGTTCGATTTCAGCTTATTTCTAAACTGTTCGGACAGACTCTGCGTTGTGTATTTTCGTTCGTAGTAGTAATTCTTGAAGTCGAAATCAAAACTGCTTGACAGGTTGGATAAGAGGGTTGAATAGATGGTTTATTCCAGGATGTACAGCGAGATACAGACTTAGGTTGAATAATCTATAGTGGACCCCAAGGGCGTCAGTTTGTTTTTAGAAGTGGTGGGGACAATAACCATAAGCTTGAGTGTGGTTTGAAAAGTGCTGGGTACCCTTATGTAAGCTATTCATCCATTCAACGCTGCATTACAATATGCTCTACAGTGTATAGTCAGGTGTTGAAAATACTATTCGAACAATAAGTTGAAAACACAGTTTGTGTTTGGGCTTGTTTTGCAAAACGGCGTTGGAAACACCAGGGTATTGGCTCGGGATATGTAATACTAATACACACAGGACAAAGAACAGTGTTGGCAATTTAACACTTATCTTGACATCAACAAAGTTTACCAGACAAACAATGCCAGACTGTAAAGGGGGTACGAAATGAAACGAGGTACTGAGCATCAGCATTTTGAAGACGAGCAAGGGCTGCTGGTAGCATATGTTATGCTGCATTGAAAAAAACAAGCGCCCAGAGGAGAATTGCATCTGCCAAATCCTGACCACCAGTAAACACTTGCGAAGGACCAATGTAGACTTCACTCGTTGCAACATCATAAGCAAATTGCCCGCAAATAAAATCCCCTACAGTTTAGGATAATCACACAGGTTATGCAAGAACATATTTATGTCAGGATAGGCCTACCAGGCTCCAAGTCGTCACATATCTCAATCAGACAAAACAACTATAACCGCATTGGCATAGCAATCGCACCGTGTGTAGCTGCTACTAGCTGCAATCTATACAATGCATACTAGCTGGAGCACCACCCAGAATCAGATCACAATCGCTTAGGACCTTTGGCCAGGTCATCACGAGCAAACAGAACCAGCAACAAAGTTTACGTAAACCAATTCCTTACCTTATGTGGCCCTCCACATGCAGGCTATTTTCTGAATAAAAATTTCAATTTTGGCTGTCTATCTTGAAACATCGCACACCAAACGCTACGGGGCAACAAGATCCCATACAAAGTGAACGTATAGACGGGTATCGGGCAGATTTTTTTGATTTGTTTTGATTGTCGCGCCACACTTTCGCCGTGCACAGAAAATTCGCTCGAGTTGAAATATTTCAACTTTGACACGAATTTCGCGTGATGACAGCCAATCAGCGTTCAACAGCGTGGCCACTGAGTGACATGTGTAACGTAACAGCCAATCAGCGTTCAACCGTCAAACTCAGTGCAGTGCAGTCCGGGGTGAACTGCAGCATGGAGGAGAAAGTGATTGTTGCCGTTTGCGGCTCTCGGAGCTCTATATATAATAGTATATAATATAATATAATTGTATATATAAATCACGGCCAAAAGCTCTGTGCGCCTCCGGATGGCCGTAGCGCGGGGAGCTCATTGGGCTTCTCGGGAGTCGGGGTTTGTTTACCGGCGTTGCTATGGGTTCCGGTCTTGTGTGTTCCAACAGTTTATTAGGTAGGTCTATCTAATAAATGATGTCTTCGTGCGCGCCTATCGCATGATTTTAGACTCGACGATTTCGGTTGAGTAGGCTATGTGGGAATTTTTTCTGTCGCAATTGGTTTGCACATTTTTAAAAGTGATGGGGACAAAATTCGTATTTCAAAGAGTGGGGGGGACATGTCCCCCCCGTCCCCCCGTAATCGACGCCTATGGTGGACCCGGTGGTACTTGTTCCTTGGCTGTCGAAACCCTCTACTCGTCGAACCAAAGGGTTGGGGCGAGTATAATAATAGATGAATAACACGTGAACAGACGCACTCTCAGCCTTGATAAGGTATTTGGCCCTGGCTATGTCCCGGAGGACCAGGTTGGTTCAACCTCGTTGAGACATAACAATGGCAGAATGTTGGGGATAACACCTTGTATCAGTATGAGAGGCCCTGGCCTGTTCCTAGACTAGAAATGTGAACAATAAGAGAGACAAGAAAATACACCAACATTCTACACAACGTAATCCAGTGTTCACGAAAACGTGCACTGTCAACGAATGCTTTTGGCGACTGGGTTGCCCAGATACACAAAGTGAGATAAATATTAATTTATTATAATTATAATTATTATATCATCATCATCATCGTCATTATTATGATTTGTTTTACCTTACGTTACCAACACCGGAGCTGAATAAAATTATGCAAGATCAAAGTAACCTAAGGTAGATGGCTCTGATGGTCTGAGTTTTTGTTTTTTTAGATCATGTCAAACCAATGTCAAATCAATAGTTGCATAACTCGACGGCATCACCGTTGATGGACAATGATATGGACAATGATATTAACATGAATGTCTATCTGATTGTCCCCCGCGTTGAAAAATGAAGCAAAATGTAGGCTATAAAATGAATGTCTATCTGACGGACCCCCGCGTTGAAAATAGGCGAAAAAGGTACCCGTCTTTCGTCTGAAATTCTCGCTGGTGACGGTATGCGTATAAAGTGATGCGTGGTATGTGGACGCATCTGCCCTCCACAGAAGTTAATGCTGGGTTTTGAGTATCATATGCACGCGAAATTGTCATTTGGCGTTTGTAGGCCTACTGCACGCATTTTGAAAGTGTCGAACCGTACGATCTGTACGCATATTGGTGAGACTGGGTTGGCTCACGAGATACTTTCTCGTGCGCTCAACATACTTTCTCGTGCGCACAACATACATCAATATGTACATAGGCTACTTTTCGAAACTTTCATTTTTTTTATCCCATGTCCCTTAACGGGTTCCGTATTTACGTGCGAGATAAAAAATAAAGCACAATAATTTGAATGATTTTAGCTTGTGTGTGAATTATCGCGGGCACGGGCACACACAAGCTATCATTCAAATAATGTGCTTTATTTTTATCTCGCACTATTGGAGCACGTCATGCCTCCTCGGTGGCAACACCCTTCACTTTGACCGGCAGCGGGTCTGCTTACCGTCGGAATATGGTCGGAATGAAGCGGCCACCTATTCTGCGCACGGCATATTCTCTAGTGGGCACGAGATACTTTCTCGTGCTCACCAGGTACTTTCTCGTGCTCACCAGGTACTTTCTCGTGCTCACCAGGTACTTTCTCGTGCTCACCAGGTACTTTCTCGTGCTAACGAGAAACGTTTAATTGATTTTTTTACCCCATGTTCCTTTACGCTGGGTCCGTATTCATCAGCACTGTCTATGCAATAAAATATTGCTGCAAACGGTTGAAAAAAGCTAATTCAAACAATGAATTTGGTGAGAGAATATTTTTTTTCTTTGTCTACACACTATTCTCTAGTATATGGATAAGTTAAAAAAAATACTTTTCTGGACATTTCTGTGCAAGAGTCAAATGGCTGAGCGGTTGGGGCACTTGAGGCCCCCGACTGCGCGGGGGCAATCGCCAGGGCGCCCCGATACCGTCACCGTAGTACGCAGGGCAATGCAACATTTGCTAACCTGATGGTTGGAGGGATAAAAGAGTGGGAGTACTTCATTGTTCTTGTCCTGATTGAATAATAGCGCCGCCCTGAGGGCATAAGTGTGAACTCCTCATTGAGGACATGGTCAGACTGACTGCATTTAGCTTTCTGGACTGCATGTTTTTTCCACAATGAACTCATGCTCTTGAGCTGGATACCAGTGATCTTAGAGCAGGTCTTTACAATGTTATTTAACTATTCCTGTCCTTCACTGACAGACTGTTACTCCGGCATATGAATGAAAAAGACTCTCAATGAAAGATTGGTAAAGAATTCTCAAAATATCTTTAGAGGCACTGAAAGAGTTCAGCATTCTCAGCAAGTGAACTCTTTGTTGTCCCTTTGTAACAGTTACCAGTAATTGTATGAAATTTAAGTTGGTTATCAAATACTGTGCCCTAGATATTTGTTGAGATAGATATCTGTGTACATAATGAACAACAGGGGTGAGAGTATACGCATTACGCACCCTTTGGGTGAACTAGTATTCGAAGTAATGGCCGGAGACGTGTCCATAGATCTACGCTTAACCCGCAGTGGAAAGGTCTGGCCTCTAGGGGGAGCCATTCGACCACAACTGTGAGGTTAACCGCGTTTTGTCTCAGGGACACAAAACGCGTTGCTCTGCAAAGTCACAACAAACCGGCATTCCCATACTCCCAGACCACAGACTCCTCCCAAGACTAGTGGTTAGTCATCCGAGGCTGCGATGTGCTCTGTGATACACTTTAAATACACACCTCATTTACACACTTTATTTACTGCCATATTGATTGAACTACTATGAAAGGTTCGATTATTATTTATCATCTTTTGAAAACAATGATCATCAATAATTGTCATGAACTCCACATGAACTCCTCTTGTGTGTTCAGGTCTCTCTACTGTGTTCAGGTCTCTCTAGTGTGTCCAGGTCTCTCTAGTGTGTCCAGGTCTCTCTAGTCACTAGAGAGACCTGGACACACTAGAGTCTAGTGTGTTCAGGTCTCTCTAGTGTCTTCAGGTCTCTCTAGTGTCTTCAGGTATCTCTAGTGTGTCCAGGTCTCTCTAGTGTGTTTAGGTCTTGTCTCTCTACTGTGTCCAGGTCTCTCTAGTGTGTTTAGGTCTTGTCTCTCTACTGTGTTTAGGTCTTGTCTCTCTACTGTGTTCAGGTCTCTCGAGCGTGTTCAGGTCTCTCCTGTGTGTTCAGGTCTCTCTAGTGTGTTTAGGTCTTGTCTCTCTAGTGTGTTTAGGTCTTGTCTCTCTAGTGTGTTTAGGTCTTGTCTCTCTAGTGTGTTTAGGTCTTGTCTCTCTAGTGTGTTAAGGTCTTGTATCTCTAGTGTGATGTTTAGGTCTTGTCCCTCTAGTGTGTTAAGGTCTTGTCTCTCTAGTGTTAAGGTCATGTCTCTCTAGTGTTTTAAGGTCTTGTCTCTCTAGTGTGTTTAGGTCTTGTCTCTCTATTGTGTTTAGGTCTTGTCTCTCTAGTGTGTTTAGGTCTTCTCTCTAGTCTAGTGTGTTAAGGTCTTGTCAATCTAGTGTGTTAAGGTCTTGTCTCTCTAGTGTGTTAAGGTCTTGTCTCTCTAGTGTGTTAAGGTCTTCTCTCCTTTCCTTCTCCCTCCCTCCGTCTCTCCTTTCCTTCACTCTCCCTCCGTCTCTCCTTTCCTTCACTCTCCCTCTGTCTCTCCTTTCCTTCACTCTCCCTCTGTCTCTCCTTTCCTTCACTCTTACTCCTTTTACATTCTTTAAAACTCTTTATCCATGCCCTCCCCTGAATGTGTGTGTGTGTGTCTGTGTGTGTGTGTGTGTGTGCGTGCATACGTGCGTGCGTGTGCGCGCGCGCATGTGTGTGTGTGTGTGTGTGTGTGTGTGTGTGTGTGTGTGTGTGTGCGCGTGCATACGTGCGTGCGTGGGCGTGTGTGTGTGTGTGTGTGTGTGTGTGTGTGTATGTGTGTGTGTGTGTAGGGAAGTAAGAGAAACAAGTGTACTTGTATCCATATGTCTATTTGCAAGTGTAACTCTGTGCTTGAGTTCTGTCTTTTTTATTGTAATGGTGTTGTTACCGTGTGTGTGCTTTTGTGTGTCACACGCACGCACGCACGCACGCACGCACGCACGCACGCACGCACGCACGCACGCACGCACGCACGCACGCACGCACGCACGCACACACACACACACACACACATACACACACACACACACACACACACACACACACACACACAGGTCAACCTGTTCCCAGTTAGCTTCATTAGCATACAGATGTTAGCCTGAAAAGAGAAAGACGCACAAAAGATGATGTCACACACAAACACATTCAAAGAGCCCATCCCCCCCCCCCCCACCCACCCACCCCCACCCACCCACCCACCCACCCACACACACACACACACACACACACACACACACACACACACACACACACACACACACACACACACACACACACACACACACACACACACACACACACACACACACACACACACACACACACACACACACACACACACACACACTCCCTACCCAGCCAGGGGCAGAGCCTAACTGGTGAATAGATGGAATCAGTGAGGAGTTCCCATTGTTCTGAAGCAGCTCTTTGTTCTGGCATCTGTTGCTCCAATCCTCCACCCCCAGCCTCATCCAGCCTCACCCAACCTCACCCTTAACCTCCCCCTCTCCCCCTCAGCCCCACTCCCCCTTTCCTCCTCTCCCCCTCAGCCCCACTCCCCCTCTCCCCCTCTCCCCCTCAGCCCCACTCCCCTCTCCCCCTCCCCCCGCCTCTCTCCTCCCCTCCCCCCCCTCCCCCTCTCCTCCTCTCCCCCTCCGCCCCTCTTCTCCCCCTCTCCCCCTCTCCTCCTCACCCCCTCTCCCCTCCCCCCTCTCCTCCTCTCCCCCTCCGCCCCTCTCAGACTCTCCCCCTCCCCCCCCTCTCAGACTCTCCCCCTCGCTCCTCTCCCCCTCTCTCTTACTCCCCCCCTCTCCCCCTCTCTCCCTCCCCCCCACTCCCCCCCGCTCATTAAGAAGCGGCTGGTTGGAGAGGAAATGAGTTGAAACGGTTTGTGTTAATTCATCATTAGTTTAATGAAAGAGGAATCTGTATGATTAGCCTTTACTGGCTTATCTCTGTCCCTCCCCACTCATATGGCGAGTGGCTGTGCGCTAATAAGGAGGAAGCGTCCCTTATGTGAATCAGGTTTATTCAACATCCTGTTGACCGTCAGCAGGTTGTCTCTTGTGGTCTCTCAGAGCGGCGGTCCCTGGAGCCACGTGCTCTGTTCTAAAGAGACTTTATTCAGCAGTTGAATAGATCTCTTTTATTCTATGTTTGTGCTGCTACTACTGTGTTGTCTGTGGTTCTACCCTCAGACCAACACAAGGTAAGTGAGCGGTCTCAGGCTCACTCACACATAAAGGAGGGAAATCATTCAATCACCCAAGAAATGTTTTCAATGACTTTATTTTCAAAGCAAAATGGACAATATATTAAGATAAACAGCCTGAATATCACTCCATGGAATGTCAACAATCAATGCAATTAAATTATAAAAAAAAGAGAAGGAAACACAATATACTTCACTCTGAACAACCAAATAAATAGATTTTTTTAAATTAACAAATGTCAAAAGGACCTTGACCTCAAGGCCAAAAGCTAGCAACTTTAGCATCATCATG
>NC_082397.1:965168-967668 GCF_031168955.1 Gadus macrocephalus
GGTGGAGAGAGAGGCAGCAGGATGATTTGATAAGGGTGCACGGACTGTCAGAAACTAATGGAACATGTCAGAGTGGAATGTCACCACGACGACCGGCATACACGCTGCCACCAATCAGAACAGCCCAACAATTCCAACCTGGGCAGTTCTAGAAATAATGCAGCAGTCACAGAGCGAGGAGCCAGTGTAGGGAGACAACGCCTCGGTATCACGACCAAGTGGGCAGGACGTTTGATACCGCTCTATGTTGAGCAGAAACCAGCGTACTAGTTACTGTGTGTATCAAGACCAGGTGAGCAGGGCTGTATTAACGTGAGTTAGTGCTCAGCGGTGAGCAAACGTGTAGTTTACCCTCCGACGTTACTCTGCATGCGGTCATGTCCCAGAACATCGCTTCTCGTTGCTCTGAAACTACAATACCCATAAGTCATTGCAGGGAGTCGTTGGAGAAAGTTGACTTTCAGGAAATTATGCAAACAAATTAAAAGCACTCTTAGGTGTGAGCTAGGGGATAAGATGAGCCATATGCCAGGGCTTGGACCAACGATGAACAACAAAAATAGCGTGGGAGGCCTGTCGCCTTCAGGAGGGAGATGGACCCAACACATTAATAATATATCACACAGCAGCGGTGGTTACATAAAGACGGGACGTGAACTGTGTGTTCAGAGCTGGACAGGCTGGGAGAGGGCTGACAGCAACAGATTCAGATAGACACATCCTCCCCCTGCCACGAAACCGGCACTGAGCAGGAGGAGAGAGGGGGAGAGGAGGAGAGAGGAGGAGAGAGGAGGAGAGGAGGAGAGAGGGGGAGAGGAGGAGAGAGGAGGAGAGAGGAGGAGAGAGGAGGAGAAAGGAGAAGAGGAAGAGAGGAGGAGAGAGGAGGAGAGGAGGAGAGAGGGGGAGAGAGGAGGAGAGGAGGAGAGAGGAGGAGAGAGGAGGAGAGGAGGAGAGAGGAGGAGAGAGGAGGAGAGAGGAGGAGAGGAGGAGAGAGGAGGAGAGAGGAGGAGAGGAGGAGAGAGGAGGAGAAAGGAGAAGAGGAAGAGAGGAGGAGAGAAGGGGGAGAGGAGGAGAGAGGGGGAGAGGAGGAGAGGAGGAGAGAGGAGGAGAGGAGGAGGAGATAGGAAAACAGGAGGAGATAATAGAGGCGACAAGAGGAGAGAGGTGGAGAGAATAGAATCGAGGAGGAGAGGAGAGAGGAGGAGACAGTGCAGATGGAACAGGGCTTAAGAACGATGGTGGATGTCAGAGACAAAGAGCAGCCGAGCGGGAGACGGAGGAGGAGAGGGAGCAGAATGGTCTAGTCATAGCCAGATGTACTCACAACCCAGAGGCCCTCTGGGTAATTTGAGCACATATTACCCAGAGTCCTCTTCTCTATCCTTAGTCATTCAACCAAATCAATGGCCATTTGTCCTGGCCTCCCCCCCTCCCTCCCCCCTCCCTCCCTATCCTCGGAGTTGTGCTCCGGCTCCATCTCTCTATCTCTCAATCTCTAATTGAACCAACACGTCCGTGTCTGTTCATCTTTGAAGCCTTGTTACAACCACTTCCTGTCTCCCATTTCCCTCACCCTCCCTTATCTATCTCCCCCGCTCCCTCCCTAACCTCCCCCCCTCTCATCACGGTGTCTTGTTTCAACAGGCAGTTGGCTTGGATCTCTGCTTCCGCTGATAGGAGGTGTCAGCCAATCACAGCAGAGGGAGGCAGGGGGAGGAGGGAGGGAGGGGGAGGAGGGAGGGAGGGGGAGGTTTGATCCCAGAGGTCCTCACACTTCCCTCTAGGCTTCACTCTGTGCTGTCTAACCCCACCCTACTCCTCTGGAGTAGGGTGGAGGAGGTGCTTCTCTGAGTGTGTGAGGAGGAGCAGCGAGGAGAGCAGTGGGAGGAGAAGAAAGCCGTCCTGGATCACAGCGCTGAGAGGCGCTCGATCTCCTGAACTCCAAGACGAGAAGAGAAGAGCGAGTGGGCGGCTTCTCCTCTGAGGAGCTCAGCCTCGGGTGGAGCGCAGCCCCGCATCGGCAGATGGAGGGGGTGGAGGTGGTGGAGGTGGTGGTAGAGGTGGTGGAGGTGGTGGAGGTGGAGGTGGTGGAGGTGGTGGTGGAGGAGGTGGTAGAGGTGGTGGTGGAGGAGGTGGTAGAGGTGGTGGTGATGGTGGTGGTGGTGGTGGTGGTGGTGGTGGTGGTGGAGGTGTTGGAGGTGGGGGAGGTGTTGGAGGTGGTGGTGGTGGTGGAGGTGTTGGAGGTGGTGGAGGTGTTGGAGGTGGTGGTGTTGGAGGTGGTGGTGGTGGTGGAGGTGGTGCTGGTGGTGGTGGTGGTGGTGGTGGAGGTGGAGGTGTTGGAGGTGGTGGTGGTGGAGGTGGTGTGAGTGGAGTTGTTGAGGGTAGTGGTGGTGGTGGTGGATGTGTTGGAGGTGTTGGAGGTGGATGTGGTGGTGGTGGTGGAGGTGGTGGTGGTGATGTGATGGAGGTGGTGGTGGTGAAGTGATGGAGGTGGTGGTGG
>NC_082397.1:972668-977668 GCF_031168955.1 Gadus macrocephalus
AAATCCAGAAACAGCCAGGAAGTGAGCTGGAGTTTCAGGAACACAACCAGGAAGGCCCTTCTGATACACCCTCAGACAGTCCACTACCCAGGAACACAGCCTGAAGACCTCTTGATCGACCCCTCAGAACGTCGACTACCCAGGAACACAGCCTGAAGGCCTCCTGATCCACCCCTCAGAGCGTCCACTGCCCAGGAACAGAGCCTGAAGGCCTCCTGATCCACCCCTCAGAGCGTCCACTGCCCAGGAACAGAGCCTGAAGGCCTCCTGATCCACCCCTCAGAGCGTCCACTGCCCAGGAACAGAGCCTGAAGGCCTCCTGATCCACCCCTCAGAGCGTCCACTGCCCAGGAACAGAGCCTGAAGGCCTCCTGATCCACCCCTCAGAGCGTCCACTTCCCAGGAACACAGCCTGACGGCCGGGTGATCCACCCTCAGTTTGTCCCGCAGACAGAGTGCTGATTGATATCAGTGGGCCGTCTCGCCAAATGAATCCCTTTGCGATGTGAATCAGCGACTGACGGCAGAGAACAGCGAGCGGCTCCATGGAGCAGAGGCTGGCTGCTCCGGGAGGGAGGAGGAGATGAAGAGGAGACGAGGAGGAGACGAGGAGGAGAGAACGGGCCCACGAGCCCAAAATGGCGGTGAGGAAAGGTTTGAAGTGATTATGCGATTGCAAACTGCTTAGATGTGGATACATTTGTTCACAGTAGTGTTTTGTTTTGTTGTATTTTAAAGGAAACTGCGTCGTCCTCTCCACTCTGAAACAAACGGTGAGGCGGGCCGACGGTAAGATACCCGGGATGCTTCAGCTCTCCTGAATGTGTTTAATGTATAACGGAGTGAAGGGTAATGAAACAAATGGTTTAAACACTGAATACTCTTTTAAGTACCCGAAGCATATAAACAGTACCCATTTGCATTAAGGTTATATTTTGTGTATACGAGATCACAATTCCCAGTTAAGGTTTATACTGTTTTTGGTTGTTGTATTATTTTGGCGATTTGTTAGGCGGTTATACTTTAGGGCAGTATCCAAGACTGAACTCTTATACAGCTTTTATACAGGGGGGAATGACCATCTAGCCAGATGGTCATTCCCATCTCCTGCCCCCACTGGCCAACGCCAACTTCACAGGCTGTAACCGACCGGTAACTGCCGGGAATTAGTGAAGTTTGCAGAAGTTTATAGGCCCGAAAAACCCTTCTACCAGCGCCGCAGCTGCTCTGAGCCGCGGCGCGTTCTGTTAGCGTCTGTTCACAGCAGAGCAGCAGGGGGTGGGAGCCCCTCCTGACTACGGCCACAGGAGGTCACCGATTGGCTGGAACACTCTCTCCCAGCATGCCCGGCGTTGGTGACATCATTGTGACACATGGTCACTGTTCCAGGAGCCGTGTGGAGGCTACCGCTTGTCGGTTTGCGGGAGGAGGATTGGAGGGTGGCCGGTCTGGTTCCCATCCACTCCCTCGTCATTTGGTAGACACTGCCGTCCATGGGTGTGGATGTGACCAATACAATCGACCATGGTCCATCGTTCACTCAGCAGGTAAAAAGAAAAAACAATGTAAAAGTAATTAGAGCTTCTTAGGACGATCCCAACACAGTCCAGGTTCAGTGGCTCCAACAGGGCTCTGCTGCGATGGATGAAGGTGATAACAGCGCCTGCTGAATGGCTACGGTGTTATCGTACAGGAGCGGAGGGAGGCGTTTGAGAGTGGAAGGGAGGCTGTTGAATTGGGCAGACATGTCTTATAAAGTTTATGTTATGGCCTCATAATTGAAAGCGTGTTTATGGCTCTATCAGAAGGGCCTTTAACCCTCTGATAAAGCGTGGACCTGTGGACGCAGCACACGGAACCTGAAGACATTCCACCCCCTCAAGACGCCAGACCCCTGGGTCGGACCCCCATCCGTGGTCAGGTCTGAGGACCATCTGTGGTCAGGCCTGAGGTCCACCCGTGGTCAGGTCGGAGGACCATCCGTGGTCAGGTCTGAGGACCATGATCAGGTCTGAGGTCCATCCGTGGTCAGGTCTGAGGACCATGATCAGGTCTGAGGACCATCCGTGGTCAGGTCTGAGGACCATCCGTGGTCAGGTCTGAGGACCATGATCAGGTCTGAGGACCATCTGTGGTCAGGTCGGAGGACCATCCGTGGTCAGGTCTGAGGTCCATCCGTGGTCAGGTCTGAGGACCGTCCGTGGTCAGGTCTGAGGACCATGATCAGGTCTGAGGTCCATCCGTGGTCAGGTCTGAGGACCATGATCAGGTCTGAGGTCCATCCGTGGTCAGGTCTGAGGACCATCCGTGGTCAGGTCTGAGGACCATGATCAGGTCTAAGGACCATCCGTGGTCAGGTCTGAGGTCCATCCGTGGTCAGGTCTGAGGACCATCCGTGGTCAGGTCTGAGGTCCATCCGTGGTCACGTCTGAGGACCATGATCAGGTCTGAGGACCATGATCAGGTCTGAGGACCATCTGTGGTCAGGTCGGAGGACCATCCGTGGTCAGGTCTGAGGTCCATCCATGGTCAGGTCTGAGGACCGTCCGTGGTCAGGTCTGAGGACCATGATCAGGTCTGAGGTCCATCCGTGGTCAGGTCTGAGGACCATCCGTGGTCAGGTCTGAGGACCATGATCAGGTCTGAGGTCCATCCGTGGTCAGGTCTGAGGACCATCCGTGGTCAGGTCTGAGGACCATGATCAGGTCTAAGGACCATCCGTGGTCACGTCTGAGGTCCATCCGTGGTCAGGTCTGAGGACCATCCGTGGTCAGGTCTGAGGTCCATCCGTGGTCAGGTCTGAGGACCATGATCAGGTCTGAGGACCATGATCAGGTCTGAGGACCATCCGTGGTCAGGTCTGAGAACCATGATCAGGTCTGAGGACCATCCGTGATCAGGTCTGAGGACCATGATCAGGTCTGAGGACCATGATCAGGTCTGGGGACCATGATCAGGTCTGAGGACCATGATCAGGTCTGAGGACCATGATCAGGTCTGAGGACCATGATCAGGTCTGGGGACCATGATCAGGTCTGAGGACCATCCGTGGTCAGGTCTGAGGACCATGATCAGGTCTGAGGCCATCCGTGGTCAGGTCTGAGGACCATGGTCAGGTCTTAGGACCATGATCAGGTCTGGGGACCATGATCAGGTCTGGGGACCATGATCAGGTCTGAGGACCATCCGTGGTCAGGTCTGAGGACCATCCGTGGTCAGGTCTGAGGACCATGATCAGGTCTGGGGACCATGATCAGGTCTGAGGACCATGATCAGGTCTGAGGACCATGGTCAGGTCTGAGGACCATGATCAGGTCTGAGGACCATGATCAGGTCTGAGGACCATGGTCAGGTCTGAGGACCATGATCAGGTCTGAGGACCATGATCATGTCTGAGGACCATCCGTGGTCAGGTCTGAGCCATGGTCGACTCACAGCCATGACCCGAGCAGACGTCCCGACCGAGCCTCTCCTCGTTCTATTGGCTACTGCTGACCATGGCCGGGAACAAACACCACAGAACAAGAACAAGCAGACTTCATTAACAAGTCTCAGTGATCTAGTTTCATGAAATAATAATTACAATCTAAAAACAGAAGGAGATCAAAGCAGGAGGCGAGTCACTGAATTAATGGAAGAGAGGAGCCGAGCCAAGGAGAGGAGAGCAACAGGAGCACGAGTACGTGAAGGGCAGTGAAGACGAGATGCACGCATCAAAGGGAGGAAGAGTGTTCATGAGGACAATGGAGCGCGCGTGTGCGTGTGTCCATGCATGCGCGTGTGTCTGTACGTGTGAGTGTCTGTGTGCGTGTAC
The DNA here is from genome assembly GCF_031168955.1 of Gadus macrocephalus. NCBI lineage: Eukaryota > Metazoa > Chordata > Actinopteri > Gadiformes > Gadidae > Gadus > Gadus macrocephalus. The sequence continues at coordinate 976,483 of NC_082397.1, forward strand.
AAGCGCTAGTGTGCAAATGAAGATGTGTGTGCGTTTAGAAAGAGAGTAAGGAAATAAAAAGAAAACTAATATATTGGAAGAAAGCATTGGAAAGCATGTTTTTTTATATGTTTTTGAATATGTGTAGACACAGTATGTACAATGTGTGTGAGTAAGTGTGCACATGTGTTAATGTGTATATATGTGAGTATACATATATATATATATAAGTATGTGTGTATATATGAATATATATACAAATATATATTTGTATATATATATATATATTTGTATATATCTATATATATATATATATATATATATATATATTTGTATATATATATATATATATATATATATTTGTATATATCTATATATATATATATCTATATATATTTGTGAGGTTATTTATATATGTATATGTATCTGTGTCAGAGTACAGGCCCCCCCAGTGGTTGTTGGAGACAGCGGCAGTGAACCGACCACGAAGCAGTACTCAGACGAGGTCCAATGCGGGACGCAAGACATTTACCGGGACATCAAACAGCTCAAACTACGCCCTTATTGTGAAAGATTCTGGAGGAAGTGAATAAGAGCGGCCAATGAGCGACAGGCTGAGGACCTAAGGGAGGACCGGCAGGCTGGTGAGTGTTAAGGAGTGATCGAACAAGAGGACATTTTACTGACCCCCCTCCTGTCAGCCCAGACCCCCGGGAGCAGAGAGGAGAGGAGAGGAGGAGAGAGGAGAGAGGAGAGAGGAGAGGAGGAGAGAGGAGAGAGGAGAAGAGAGGAGGAGAGAGGAGAGAGGAGAGAGGAGAGAGGAGAGGAGGAGAGGAGGAGAGAGGAGAGAGGAGAAGAGAGGAGAGGAGGAGAGGAGGAGAGAGGAGAGGAGGAGAGAGGAGCAGAGAGGAGAGAAGGAGAGGAGGGGGGAGGAGAGGAGAGGAGGAGAGAGGAGAGGAGGAGAGGAGAGGAGGAGAGAGGAGGAGAGAGGAGAGAGGAGAGGAGGAGAGAGGAGAGGAGGAGAGGAAGAGAGAGGAGAGAGGAGAGGAGAGGAGGAGAGAGGAGAGGAGAGGAGGAGAGAGGAGTGGAGGAGAGAGGATAGCAGGAGAGAGGAGAGGAGCAGAGAGGAGAGAGGAGCAGAGAGGAGAGGAGGAGAGAGGAGAGAGGAGAAGAGAGGAGAGGAGGAGAGAGGAGAGAGGAGCAGAGA
>NC_082397.1:980168-996099 GCF_031168955.1 Gadus macrocephalus
GGGGGGAGAGAGAGAGAGAGAGAGGGAGAGAGAGAAAGAGAGGGAGCAAGAGAGAGAGAGAAAGAAAGAAAGAGGGAGAGAGAATAAAAGAGAGAGAGAGCAAGAGAGCATTTTCACCTGCTTAAGGTGCTAGTAGATCATTTGAGGTACTATAAATCACCTGCAATAGATACCACACACACACACCTAGCCGTACATGGGCACACACACCACAGGGAGAGGAGTCTTGATTTATAAGGTAAAGAGGGAAGGTAATTGTTCCATCTCATGTCCAGAGCGTCTGAGGAGGACTGAGAGAGATACGTAGGGCTGACACAGAGTGAGTTAGGTAGATAATGGGTAGAAAGAGAGAGAGAGAGAGAGAGAGAGAGAGAGAGAGAGAGAGACAGAGACAGAGAGAGAGAGAGGGAGAGGGAGAGGGAGAGGGAGAGAGAGAATGAGAGAGAGAGAGAGGGAGAGCGAGAGAGAGAGGGAGAGAGAGAGAGAGAGTGAGTGAGAGAGAGCTGACACAGACTTAGTTAGGTAGATAAAGGGTGAGTAGAGAGACAGCGAGAGAGAGAAGCGCCCTAGAATTCATTAGACTTGAGGGATATATATATCATTCATTCATTCATATATTGCATACTGATTGTAAAATCCCAAAAAAAAAAAAGGTTCATAAACTAAATGTTGGATATAAAACATGATTCTGAGTACTTAAATTCAGAATGTTGATTCACTCTTCATAAGACACGTTTCCCACAACGTGCTTTTGAAAAGGTTGCATACCTTTTGGAGCCGCTCTTCCAAAAATTGTCTGAGAAAGCAGTTTTAAAAACAACAATCAGAACACTCCCATCAGAACGTTGATCCATACGCGCTCATATGTGTGAGTGTGTGAGTGTGTGTGTGCGTGTGTGCGTGCGTCCGTGTGTGCGTGTGTGTATTAATTGGGGCTGCCCAGTGCTGTTCATCATTCCCCACGTCTGCTGCATCGTCTCCTAGGTAACAAATGACCACCAGACCGCACCCCTGACCTCTGTTGGGTGATGTGGAGGGGAACCCGATCGCCATAACAACCCAGCATGTGACTGCTGTGAGAGGAAAACAGGAAGCAGTTTGAGACCATTTCACACACACCCACCCACCCACCCACCCACACACACACACACACACACACCCACCCACCCACACAAACACCCACACACACACACACACACACAGTAACACACACACACACACACACACACACACACACACAGTAACACACACACACACACACAGTTACACACAGTTACACACACACGCACACACGAACAAAACCAGTCAATACCAGGTTCAGACAGATTCACACCTTAGATGTTTATCTTAAACTTGGTGGCAGAAGTTGATGGGCATTTCACTTCCTTGTTTGGAAGGACGGTGTTTCTGGAGGCGGGGCTCGGTAATGAGCTCGTTAGCACTCACAGCAGTAGTTAACGCCAACAAGTGTCAAATCAACACCATGAAGACTCCCTGGGAATACACTGATGAAGAAGAGTTATCACCCTGATGAGGAAGAGACATCTCCCTGATGAAACAGGAAACAAGACAGAAGAAGACAGTTTCTGGTTTTTGGCCCAGGCTCTGTGCTGTCTCCGCCCAACAGTCCTGCTCGAACAGAAGTCCTTCTGAATGAGAAGTTCTGCTGGAACATAGTTCTTCTGGAACAGAAGTTCTGCTGGATCAGAAGTTCGACTGAATCTCAGTTCTCTGTATATCTCCGGAATTGTGTCAAAGCATTCCAGCTCCTGGAAGATTTGAGAAGGATCTAATTATGTTCATTAGCGTCATGACTAACGACGAGCTTGGAAGCCGAGTGCGCAGCGAGGAGGAGAGAGGGCCAGGGCTCGCGGTCGGCTCCCCCGGTGCCTCTTTCAATCTAATGAGATTAAAAGGCATTTCTAATCCGCAAACAACTGGGGGTTTACGGCTCAGCGCACGGCAGCGTGCCGCCGCGGGCCGCTCGCTCCTCGCTCCCCGAGGCGACGCCGGCTCTGTTCCTCTAATTCTGTGACCGCCTGAGACAGAGCTAACGACGTGTTCCTCAAACGGACGCGACACATGTGTTCATCAGACATTCATTCAGGATTCATTACAGAGCGTCGCGTGAGGTGGGCTGGCATCGGCCGACGAAAACGCTGACTGCGGTTAGTCCGGAACCTCTGCGTTCGTTTGAGACTTCGTCACCAACCGGCGCGGAGCAGAACTCTTCTGGAGGCCATTGGATGAACCTCCAACCAATCAGAGCGAGGGTACGGTGGCGCAGAGCTGAGGGACCCCTCCTTAAACCGACCACAGAGCTGGCATCGTGTTCGGTCGACACATCTGAGAACCAGGCCTGTGGTGTAACTCTGTCTAACCAGGGCGGCGGTGCAACTCTGTCTAACCAGGGCGGCGGTGTAACTCTGTCTAACCAGGGCGGCGGTGTAACTCTGTCTAACCAGGGCGGCGGTGTAACTCTGTCTAACCAGGGCGGCGGTGTAACTCTGTCTAACCAGGGCGGCGGTGTAACTCTGTCTAACCAGGGCGGCGGTGTAACTCTGTCTAACCAGGGCGGCGGTGTAACTCTGTCTAACCAGGGCGGCGGTGTAACTCTGTCTAACCAGGGCGGCGGTGTAACTCTGTCTAACCAGGGCGGCGGTGTAACTCTGTCTAACCAGGGCGGCGGTGTAACTCTGTCTAACCAGGGCGGCGGTGTAACTCTGCCTCGATGGCGGAATCAACAGACCGTCTTAAATCAGCGGCAGCCATCTTCGTTGTTTAAATTGTGGTGCTTCAACGCCCAGCGTCTCCAAAGTTCCTTTAAATGAGTTATTCACAAAATGGTTCAGAACGTTTTGTGGGTTCCCTCCCATTGAGCCCGGGAACCAGACGGATCCGCCAGCTCATGTTTCACCTGCTCTGCAGATACAGGTCCGGCTACGGCCATTGTATTTGTCCCGCCCCATAATAGATCAACAGTTGTGATTGGTCGGTCTATCTGGGAGGGTAACCCGACTGTATCTGCAGAGCAGGTGAAACATGAGCTGGCGGATCCGTCTGGTTCCCGGGCTCAACGGGAGGGAACCCACAAAACGTTCTGCACCATTTTGTGAATAACTCATTTAGAGGAACCTTTGAGACGCTGGGCGTTGAAGCACCACACAGAACTATCGCTCGATATCTCAGGACAGTTATCGCTGCTTACAAGGGGGAGAAGGGGGGGGGGGGACAAGGAGATAAGGGAGAGGAGATATGTAGGAGATATGTAAGAGGAGGAGAGGACAATAGATAGGAGTGGAGATGAGGGAGAGGAGAGGTGAGGAAGAGGAGGAGAGGGACAGGGTAATGTAGGTGAGGAGAGAAGAGGAGGAGATGAGGAGAGGAGGAGGGTTGTACATGGCTTTATTGAGCGGATTGGTGAAAGAGGTTGTAGTCTCTTTGTTTCCACCATAAAGGTTACCTTGTGCTTATCTCAACTCTTCCTCATCCCCCTGGAGTCTCTCATCTTCCTCCATGGATCTTTACGAGCCGGTGGGTGAAGAGGGGAACTCTGACTATCTCATTAGAGCAACAAAATACCCTTTAACCTTACAAAGTACCCTGCTCCTCATCCTCCTCCTCTTCCTCATACTTCTCCCCCTGCTCCTCCTCCTCCTCTTCCTCCTCCTGCATGTTGGGGGGGGGGGGGGGGGGGGTCTTTAACCTCCCTTTTATAATGATGAGGATGAAAGGATGGAATTAGGAGAAGACCTCCATGACAGATCAGGAGGGGAGAGAGAGAGAGAGAGAGAGAGAGAGAGAGAGAGAGAGAGAGAGAGAGAGAGAGAGAGAGAGAGAGAGGAGGACAATGTGAATGTGGAGTTCAAAGACAGGGCGACTGAATAGAGGAAGAGGAGAGGAAAAGGAGAGGAGGGGGAGGAGGAGGGACATGTCTGTAGAGAGTAGGTGAGTGGATATAAAGAAAACATGATGAAAAGAAGAGGGCTATGAATGCTGAGATAAAGGATAGAAGGAAGAAGGATGAGACAGATTAAGAGTTGAGAGTGAGATGGAGGTCAGAGATGAACAGACAGAGCGAAAGAGAGACAGAGAGAGAGTGTGAGTGTGAGTGAGAGTGAGAGTGAGAGTGAGAGTGAGAGAGAGAGAGAGAGAGAGAGAGAGAGAGTGAGTGTGAGTGAGAGAGAGAGATTTGATTTTTAAAACCCTTTTTATTTTCACTTTATCAATTTCACATAGCTTAAAGCAAAAACAAAATCAAAAACAAAACCTACAAAAACAAATGATAAACCAAAACAAAATGACAGTCAAATAAACACACGTAATAATCACTCCTTCAGGCCAACCCTTCCCGGAATACAAGTTCTCCCTCTTCCACCTCACACAGAGGTACTCCACAACACCACCTTCTGCTGAAAGTCTCTAGATCTTTCATTTCCCTGTAGAATCTGTAATCTATTAAGATTCTTGATCGCAGACTTCTGACCAAATACACCTTCAAATCAATGACCAGGTTGGACTCAACCTTTCTCTTGCGGCTTAAATAAATAGCCATTTTTGATTGCCCAATTATAAAATTTAAAAGTTCACATTTGTTGCTGCAGTTTTTCCTATATTTAAAACCAAAAATAAAAACTAATTTCGTGAAAGATTCCCCAAAAGCCATGAAAAGCTTCTCTAAAAAGGGGAACAAAGTGGAAAGTCTGGGGCATTCTAAAAAACAGTGAAAAATGGTTTCCCTCTGTGGACAAAAGGGACAAACATTAGAAACACTGGGATTTAAAAGCGAGATAAAAGAGTTAACAGCCACTATTCCATGTAAAAGTCTCCATTGTAAATCAGCAATCTTCTTGACCAATGGTGGTTTGTACAGTACCCTCCACTCAGGCCTCACATCCTCCTTCACACCAAAATGAGCCCTCCAGGGACTGTCTGTACGACCATTCAACTTTATCTTGTTCAAAACCTTTACACAGAGTGAGTACGCAACTTTACCCTTTAAGTCACTAAAACCAATTTTCTTTGTATTTAAAAACATGCCAGTGCAGTCTTTAAAATCAGGGACAATATCGAGGTTAGGGAAAGGATCGTCACCGTCAGGAACTCTAAAACCATTGTAAAACGTCCTTAAAAGGACACACTCGTTTCCAGTCAGTTGTTGTCTCCAATGGTCCAGTGCTTGTTGGACGAGCCGTATTGATCTCATCCCAACCCGTTCAGCCAAGGCTGCGGCATCCTCCAGGTCTGGCCCGGCCAGCTCCACCACCTGCCCCAAAGTTGTGACCTTGGATTTGATGAACATTCCTTGGAACGTTGGTCCGAAGGTGGCATTCCTTGAGAATCGTCCCCCCGAAAGCACTGGTTCATTGAGTAGCCAGTACAACGAGGCTGGGCAAACAACCCTTTCCTTCTTAAAAAGAGTCCACACGTTAAAAACACTACGATAAAAATCAGGAATGTTGTTAAAAACACAAGGGCTCAAATCTAGTAAAAACAGTGATGCATCCAATCCATATTCACCAACACGTCTTGAAATGGAACATGCCAGGGGTTTCCACACCAAGTCCTTAGGCCCTGTTAGAAATCTTTTGATGAACTCCAGCCGGAAAGTGGCTCTTCTGCTGGCCAGATGCATAAGTCCATGTCCGCCGTCTTCCTTCTGGAGGTACAGGATGCTCTGGGGTAGCCAATGGAGTTTGTCCCAAAACGCATTCACCAAAATAGCCTGCACCTTGGGCAGTAGATCAGGTGGGGGGTCGACACATGTAAGCCGGTGCCACAACATGGAAGATACCAGATTATTTAAAACCAGCACCCGGCCTTTATACGATAGCTTGGGAAAGATCCATCTCCACTTCCTGACCCTTCCCTCAACTATGTCCAATGTGTTTTCCCAATTTTTTTTCATGTAGTCCTTGCTTCCAACAAACACACCCAAATACTTTATCCCACCCCTTTTCCACACTAGCCCACCTGGCAACTTTACACCTGTGGCTACACCTTCGCCGACTGCCAATGCCTCACTCTTAGCCCAGTTGACCCTTGCGGACGAAACTATGCTGAAGTTGTTTATAATATCCTCCATGATAGAGACGTCTCTTTGACTCTTGATAAAAACCACCACATCATCAGCATAAGCAGAAATCTTAAAACAATCATTTCCCCCTGGGAAAACTACACCTGACAATTTTTTCCTTATGTTATGGAGTAGAGGTTCTATGGCCAGGGAGTACAGCATCCCCGACAGACTACATCCCTGCCTCACACCTCTCTGTACTTCAAAGGGGCCACTCAAACCACCGTTAATCTTCAACATACTCTCAATGTTGCGGTACAGAACCTGGATCATGGCTATGAAACCAGGGCTGAAACCAAAAAGCTGCAGCGTGTGCCACAGGTAATGATGTTCAACCCGGTCAAAAGCCTTTTCCTGATCTATGGAAATAAGACCAGTCTCCACTCCCAAAGAACCAGAGACTTCCAAAAAATCCCGAATCAACATGACATTATCAGTGATCAGCCTGCCAGGCACACAATAGGACTGGTCAACGTGGATCACCTCCGCCATCACCTTCCCCAGCCTTGTAGCCAATACCTTGGACAACAATTTATAATCTGTGCACAGCAGAGAGACTGGCCTCCAGTTTTTAAGTTGCTGCAAATCACCCTTCTTAGGAAGCAGCGTGATGACGGCCCTCCTGCAGCTCAAAGGTAAACACCCTGAGGCCAGACTGTCTCTAAGGACATCACCGACGTCTCCACCAATGAGTGACCAGAAAGACTTATAAAAATCTGCAGGCAGACCATCAATGCCAGGAGCCCTGCCACTTTTCAAACCCAAAACTGCAGCCTGCAGCTCCTCCGCAGTTAGGACCTCCTCAAGGGCTTTGTTGGGCTGGACCTGAGGAAGACCCTCAAAAAATGGCCGGTCTCTGTCAGAAATATCTCTGTCATTTTTTTTGTATAGCTCCTTATAGAATCCTGCTGCATACCTGCATATTCCATCAGGATCAGATACAGTTGCTCCAGTGTCAGTACGCAAAGAATGGAAGATCTTCCTTTGACCATTCTGGCGCTCAAGGCTGAAAAAGTAATGTGATGGGGCGTCCATGTGCGTTGCATCCATAAAACGGGACCTGACCAGCGCCCCCTGTGCTTTGACGCCCAGCAGACTGCTCAAAGCTGTCTTTTTTACTGTGAGTGCCTCAATATGGCCTCGATCTCCTGTGGACTCTGCAAGAGACTGCAGATCCACTAACTCAATCTCCAGTTCTCTCATTGACCTGGCTCTGTCCCTGCTAACATTGAGAGTATACTGTTGACATAGTTGTCTGATCCGGCACTTGCCCACATCCCACCACTGTTGTAAGGAGGTATAATCCCCCTTACTTTTCCTGTACTCAACCCAAAAAAAATTAAAAACCTCTACAAAATTCCTATCAGCCAGAAGAGTAGTATTAAAATGCCAAAAAGCACTTTTTGTTTTTACCTTATTGATTAAAACTGAGCAATGTACCATACAATGGTCAGTAAAACCAACAGGAATAATAAAACTGCTTCTAAAAATATTGAGGTGGTGCTTAAAACAATAAAACCTATCTAGCCTAGCTAGTGATAAAACATTGTCTTTTGTGTGAGCCCAGGTGTACTGCTTCTGAATACCATGGACACTTCTCCACACGTCCCTCAACTCACAAGACGCCGTTAGACGTGCGAGTCGCCTCAGAGAGGCAGGATGAGGCTCCAGGTGATTCCTGTCTAACCTAGAATCTTCAGTACAGTTAAAATCACCTCCTAAAAATAAATACTCATCACTATCACATTGGCTTATTACTTCGCCAAGTGTGTCTAAAAACAATAACCGCTCAGTCCCTTTGGTTGGGGCATAAATATTAATAAAAACCATTTTCACATCTTCATACTGTGTTTTAACTTTTAAAAGTCGTCCTTCCACTACCACTTCCTCATTGTATGAAACTGGTTTAAAATTATTGGAGAACAAAATGCCCACTCCACCACTATTAAAAGACTTGTGACTTAAAAAGACATCTCCACTCCATTCTTTTTTCCAATCTCTTTCGTTATCAAGTGTGCTATGTGTTTCCTGTATGAATAAAATGTCAAGTCTCTTATCTTTAAATAATTGATAGAGAGAAGCTCTTTTAAAACAGTCCCTTGCACCATTTATATTCAACGTGCCAATTTTAAAATCACACATGGTTTTAAAAGGGAAGGTCTGCATTGAAAGAAACACACTTATACAATAAAATAGAAAAAACTGCTTAAAAACTCTCATCATTGGAAGCAATCTCAACTTTCGCTTTTACAATCAATTTTTTTAGGCGAAATATTTCCTGATCAGAAAAAACACTGTCAGAAGATTCCCCGGTATTCTTTTTCAAACCAATATGTTTTACGGACTCAATAAAGGTACTCAGATTAGGGAAGTACTTTCCCACTTGTATTCTGTGCCCTTTGGTTTTGTCTAAGAATCTTTTGATGCTTTCAAAAGAATAATCAGTGGGCCTATCTTCTTGTTCCTGGGGTTGAGAATCATCCATCAGTTCGGTATCAGACTCCTCGGAAGAAGAGCTTATGATTCTTTTTACTTTGGAATTGTTCTTTGCGGCACCTAAATTCTTTCTTTTACATGACACTTTCAAGGAGTCCTCTTCCATCACCTCCTCCTCTTCTTCTTCCATTAAAGAATGTGGGCTAACATGATGCCCAAGGTCAGACCTTCCCTGCAGCTCCTGTGCCACCTCATCACCAACTACACACCCCTTCTGCACGACAACGACGTCGGGCGTCGGTACAACCAATGGCCCAACAAAACCATCCACCACAGCCACCGGGGGAACAAACGTGGCGACCACCGGGGGGCCCGCATAAGCGAGGGCCATCGCGGCCGCCAGGGGCACCGCGGAAATCGTGGAGACCGCAGACGCAAGAGCCGCCAGTGACACCGAAGCAACCGGGAGTACCGCGACCGCGGCAGGCACCGGGAGCACCGTGCCAGCGGCCCGCGACGGGGGCACCTCGCCGGAGGCAGCAGCAGCCGCCCGGGACACCGCGGCAGCGGCAGCAGCCGCCCCCGGGGACACCACGGCAGAGGCAGAAGCACTCGCCGGGGCGACCCCGACAGGTGCAGACGCCGGCGCCACCACACCAGCGGCAGACGCCGGCGCCACCGCACCAGCGGCGGCCGCCGGCGCCACCGCACCGGCGGTAGCGTCAGCAACAGCCCCCGGGGCCACCGCGTCCGCGGCAGCCACCGGCGGAACCCCCGCACCACCGCTCGATGATGCACAAAAACGGGCAAAGTGCCCCTCCTGTCCGCACTTGAAACACTTCAAATTGTCCGAAGTGGCAAAGACTGTGTAATCAAAATTTTCTACCTTGAATTTCAAGACTAAATTGAGATCAGCTTCATTATTCTTTAGGATCATGAAAACATACCTTCTGTATGTAAAAACGTGCTTTACACGGGGGGACTTCCCCCCAAGTCCTACCAGTTTTATGGGAGACACCAGTTGTCCGTACCGGCCCAGTTCTCTCCCCAACGCCTCGTTACTTATGTACGGAGGAACGTTCGAAATTACCACCCTTCTGGCTGGACTTGCAAGCGGCATAACTTGAGTAAATAGATCGCGAATCACTACTCCACTCTCCACGACACTATTAACCTTATCCACACTATCCAAAAAAATGACCACCGCACTATTCATTCGCGAGGCAAACTTAACGGAGTTACACCCCACTTTCTCCCCAATCGCCAAGCAACACTCCTCCACGGACACCTGCGCAGCGGGGGAGAGCTTTACGCCATGCTGCCGTGAAAGCTTTTCCCCACCCGCCTCCGAACTCATACCTGCGGGCATTATGCCCTGCCAGGCCCAAACAAAGTTGACAAACACAAGCTAACCGATCCAACTAGAGAGGCTGCTTAATACACAAAACGAACATACAAAAACAAACAAAATAGACAATAATAAAGCTAGAAAAATCACTCACTCACCACGCCAAACGCTCAGCAGCTCTCGCTCACATTCGCTCACGCATGCGTACGAGAGAGAGAGAGAGAGAGAGAGAGAGAGGGAGAGAGAGAGAGAGTGAGAGAGAGAGAGAGAGAGAGAGACAGCGAGAGAGAGAGCGAGAGAGAGAGAGAGAGAGAGAGAGAGACAGAGAGAGAGAGAGAGACAGAGAGAGAGAGGGAGAGAGAGAGAGAGTGAGAGAGAGAGAGAGAGAGAGAGAGAGACAGCGAGAGAGAGAGCGAGAGAGAGAGAGAGAGAGAGAGAGCGAGAGAGCGAGAGAGAGAGAGAGAGAGAGAGAGAGAGAGACAGAGACAGAGACAGAGAGAGAGAGAGAGAGAGAGAGAGAGAGAGAGAGAGAGAGAGCGAGAGAGAGAGAGAGAGAGCGAGAGAGAGAGAGAGAGAGAGAGAGAGAGACATCAGGTGACAGAACTGAGGGGGGGTTGAGACACGAGCCGGACCAAGGACAGAGGAAGAGGAAGAGAAAGAAGAGGAGGAAAAGCAGGATGAAGAGGAAGAGGAGGAGGAGGAGGAAGAGGAGAGGAGGAGGAGGCTGACCGTGATGGAGGATTAAACAGATTCATCCCTCGTTAAGAGGATCATCGTCTGCTCTCTGCTGCTCCCTCAAGTCTAGTCTGGTTCAGAGTCCTCCAGACCCTCCCCCCACCCCACCACCATCACACCTCCTCCAGACCCTCCCCCACCCCACCACCATCACACCTCCTCCAGACCCTCCCCCCACCCCACCACCATCACACCTCCTCCAGACCCTCCCCCCACCCCACCACCATCACACCTCCTCCAGACCCACCCCACCCCACCACCATCACACCTCCTCCAGACCCTCCCCCACCCCACCACCATCACACCTCCTCCAGACCCTCCCCCCACCCCACCACCATCACACCTCCTCCAGACCCTCCCCCCACCCCACCACCATCACACCTCCTCCAGACCCTCCCCACCACCATCACACCTCCTCCAGACCCTCCCCCACCCCACCACCATCACACCTCCTCCAGACCCTCCCCACCGCCATCACACCTCCTCCAGACCCTCCCCCACCCCTCCCCCCACCCCACCACCATCACACCTCCTCCAGACCCTCCCCCACCACCATCACACCTCCTCCAGACCCTCCCCCCACCCCACCACCATCACACCTCCTCCAGACCCTCCCCCCACCACCATCACACCTCCTCCAGACCCTCCCCCACCACCATCACACCTCCTCCAGACCCTCCCCCCACCCCACCACCATCACACCTCCTCCAGACCCTCCCCCACCACCATCACACCTCCTCCAGACCCTCCCCCACCGCCATCACACCTCCTCCAGACCCTCCCCCACCGCCATCACACCTCCTCCAGACCCTCCCCCACCCCACCGCCATCACACCTCCTCCAGACCCTCCCCCCACCCCACCGCCATCACACCTCCTCCAGACCCTCCCCCACCCCTCCCCCCACCCCAGTACCATCACACCGTCTCCACCAAGTGACTGCTAGTACACAACATACTGACTACTAGTACACAACATACTGACTACTAGTACACAACACACTGACTCACTATTTAGTATCCAGCACACATCCTCCTAGATGTGCGCTGGATGGATCAGTCTACCAGCCCGCCCAGTGGACTGTAGCCAACGTTGTTCATCCATCCCTCACACATCTAGGTGGACACGCCCACCTGTGATGTCATAAGGGGCAGATTTCCCAACGGGCTTGTCGCGGCTAATCACACCACACCTGGTGGCATGCCATGGGACCTTTGATCACTCTGTTTCTCACACACTCTCACTCTCTGATAGATAACACACACCCACACACACACTTTGCTCACTCTCACACCCTCGCTCACTCTCCGTTCACACACTCTGACACTCTCTCACACCCTCCGTGACTCACTCCCTGCTGGAGTGTTTAATGAACCAGAAATGTCAAACATCGGTTCATCTAAAAATAATCCCCCTGCTCTAAATGTCCAAATAACCTTTAATTCCAGCGGACCGCGATCCCTCCGCACCGCAGGAAGTGATGTCATAGGGCTGCCGAATACCCTTCCATGCTAGTAACCTAGCCGTGCTGTGTACCATACCAGGCTTGTAGCCTAGCCATGCTAAGTACCCTACAACGCTAGGATGTGAGCAACATAAACATGCTAACTGCCTTACCATCCTCAGTAGTGTACCATCTTAAGTACCCTAACATGCTAAGTAGCTTACCAGGCTAAGAACCATGCCATGCTAGTATGCTAGTAGTCAACCATGCTAGTACCCAACCTCACTACATGTTACACTAATATTCACCCGTTTCCTCCATTTGCTGAGAGATGTTGATGATTCTTGTATTTCCGGACACCTCTTGAGGCATTAGTTTGATCTTAACATGGCTAACCAGGGGAGATACGGTTGGATTAGATGACATGGCTTCACGGATTATAATCTAAATATCAGCAGTAATGGTAGAAAGTGAATAGACCAGTGTTTGGACCAGTGTTTAGGCCAGTGTTTAGACCAGTTTATAGACCAGTGTGTATACTAGTGTATAGACCAGTGTGTAGACCAGTGTATGTATACTAGTGTATAGACCAGTGTGTATACTAGTGTATAGACCAGTGTATACTAGTGTATAGACCAGTGTGTATACTAGTGTATAGACCAGTGTATAGACCAGTGTATACTAGTGTATAGACCAGTGTGTATACTTGTGCATATACCAGTGTGTAGACCAGTGTATAGACCAGTATGTATACTAGTGTATGGACCAGTGTGTATACTAGTGTATGGACCAGTGTGTATACTAGTGTATAGACCAGTGTGTATACTAGTGTATGGACCAGTGTGTATACTAGTGTATAGACCAGTGTATACTAGTGTATAGACCAGTGTATACTAGTATATAGACCAGTGTGTATACTAGTGTATAGACCAGTGTGTATACTAGTGTATGGACCAGTGTGTATACTAGTGTATGGACCAGTGTGTATACTAGTGTATAGACCAGTGTATAGACCAGTGTGTATACCAGTGTATAGACCAGTATGTATACTAGTGTATGGACCAGTGTGTATACTAGTGTATAGACCAGTGTGTATACTAGTGTATAGACCAGTGTGTATACTAGTGTATGGACCAGTGTGTATACTAGTGTATAGACCAGTGTGTATACTAGTGTATAGACCAGTGTGTATACTAGTGTATGGACCAGTGTACGTTCTGACACATCTCGGATACGGCGACAGGAGCCTCTTGTGTTTACCTCCTGAGTGCGGGCCGCTCTTCAGTTAGTCAGTTAGTCAGACGTGTCACAGCTTACTGCGTCCCCGTCCCGTTAGACATCAGCACACAGAGCCGCTGTAATCAGAGTCCTCTGAATGGAGCCGTGACGCAGGCTGACAGCGGCAGGCCCGCCCCCACCATCCACTCAGCACACCTCGCGTTCCTCAACCCACAGCGGCCCACACCGCTGGGACGGCACTCTCTGGGGGGCGTCCTCTCTCTCCCACCCCCGCATCGGCACGCACACACACACACACACACACACACACACACACACACACACACACACACACACACGTCAAACCTCATTGTGAGTGGTTAAACTGTGAGGGTGAGTGTGTGTGTTTGCGCTGCTGTGTACTACAGCGGTAACGTGATGAACGATGAACCATGAATCATCCCAGCTGATGAGCAGAGATATTAAAACACAGCCCTCCTACCCTGCAGAGTCCTGCACAACCCCCCGCACGCACACACGCGTGAACGCCACACACACGCACAAATGCACATGAGCACACACACACATGTGCGCACGTGCAAACACACACACACACACACAAGCACACATGCACGCACAAAGACACACACAATTACAAATGCACGCACACAGGCACCCAAAACACGCAGAAACGCACACGTAGACAGGCTGGCACACTGTCACACACGCACGCACGCACACACACACACACACACACACACACACACGCACACACACACACACACACACAGGCTGGCACACTGTCACACAGGTTGGCACACTGTCACACACTCACTAACACATGCACACACTCACACAAAGCATCTCAACAGCTGGTTCCTCATGACTTCAGTGGGAACAACGTTACATAACATATCCAACGTAGTTCATCAGCCCCGTTCCTCCACACGCTAGCAGATCTCTGGGGGCTAGCATCACGTGCTAGCTCGTCCCTGCTCTCACCCTGCCATGCTACGATGCCAACACAATGTCACACGCTACCTCACCACTATGCTAGCAAAATGCTACATGCTTCCTGATCACTATGCTAACACAGTGGCACCATGATACCTCGCCAATTTACTAGCTCAGTGCCAACTTAGCAGTGGGCTAGCACGATGCTACATATGACATAATGTGAAGGCCCCGCCCCCAGACTGAAGCCCCTCCCTGTGTGGCTCCTGTCCTCTCGTCATGTGACGCAGTGTGCTCCGACTAAATGCATTGTTTACATCCACTCTCAGAAAGGTCAGTGGAACATTTACTTCTGTGAAGCCTCAATCTGCGGCACATAACAATAGGGAAGAGAGAATGTTTTTTCTGCTCTTAGATTCCTCTGGTCTGTGGAGAACTCTTATCGTGGTGCTTTGGAGGCCAGCTGTGAGACTGGAGGGAGATAGAGAGCGAGAGAGAGAGCGAGAGAGAGAGAGAGAGAGAGAGAGAGAGACACACACACACACACACACACACAGGTGGTGTGTTTCGCTGAGACACGCCCACACACACGTAGGAGTCCGATAACCTCTATTTATATCTGTCAGCATCCTCAGCAAGCTGGCCAGCTTTCTGCTCTCTCCCTCCCTCCCCCTTCCTCCCCCCTCCCCCTCTGTCTCCCATATTGTAGCGCGCAGAGTGAAAGCACCATGGCTGGGGGGCAGACGGACCAACTGAGTCATGTTTACACACGCTCCAGAGTAGCAGAGCTGAGCGAGTGAGGAACTTGGTCGGTTTGGTCAGGAGAATATACACCCAGCACCCTAACAAGACCATCCCCATCTAGAACCACCACCCACCTAGTACCTCCACCCATCTGGAATCTCCACCTATCTAGAACCTCCCACCCATCTGGAACCACCACCCATCTAGAAGCTAGACCCCTCTGGAACCTCCACCCATCTAGAACCTTCACCCATCTAGAACCACCACCCATATAGAACAACCAACCACCTAGAACCACCACCCATCAAGAACCTTCACCCATCTATAAGCTTCACCCATCTAGAACCTCCACCCATCTAGAACAACCAACCACCTAGAACCACCAAGCATCAAGAACCTTCACCCATCTAGAACCACCACCCACCTAGAAGCTAGACCCATCTGGAACCTCCACCCTTCTAGAACCACCGGCCCACCTAGAACCACCACCCACCCAGAACCCAGACTCATCTGGAACCTCCACCAATCTAGAACCTCCACCCATCTAGAACCTAGACCCATCTTGAACCACCACCCACCTACACCCTAGACCCCTCTGAAATGTCCACCGATCTAGAACCTCTACCCATCTAGAAACACCACCCACCAAGACCACCCACCTAGAACCACCACCCATCAAAGGCCATTCTTTCCTAAGACCACACCCACCTCCAATGAAATGCGCCATCTTTAACCCGAAACGTTTACATTTATATTTCATTCTGAAGAGATTTCTGCCTGTGCCCAAATATGGTCATTAATCACATTCATGTCGAGCTTCAGACCTCTGGCCTCAAAGCTGTTTACGATTACAGCCTTCACCCGTTCATAATCACATCAATACAGTCAAGGTGGGCTGAAGTGAGACTCACTTTAAAATAGTCTGAAGAGTGAGTTGAAGTGTGAGTTGAAGAGTGAGTTGAAGAGTGAGTGTTGGA
>NC_082397.1:996199-1071803 GCF_031168955.1 Gadus macrocephalus
AGGAGATAGTACGTTAGTTTAGTGACGGCCCACTTAATGGCCAGCGCCTCCTTTTCTACGGTGCTGTAGTTCCGCTCGTGGGGGAGGAGCTTCCGGCTGAGATAGGTCACCGGATGCTCCTCTCCGTTCCGGACCTGGGATAGGACCCCACCTAGTCCCACCTCGGACGCGTCTGTCTGGAGGGTGAAAGGGAGGTTAAAATCAGGGGTGACCAGCAGCGGTTCCTTACATAGGGCCCCCCGTAGGTCCTCGAAGGCCCTCGTCGCTGCCTCAGTCCAGTGGACCCTATCCGGGAGGGCCTTCCGGGTGAGATCGTTCAGGGGGCAGGCTAGGGTGGCATACCCCGGGATAAAACGCTGATAATACCCCACCAGCCCCAGGAACGATCTCACCTGCTTCTTGGTCTGGGGTTGAGGCCACTCCCGGATAGCCGCCACCTTGTCCTCCTGGGGTCGCACGTTCCCCCTCCCCACCCGGTACCCCAAATAGGCCGTCTCCTCCCGCCCCAACCTGCACTTTGCAGGGTTGGCGGTAAGCCCGGCCGCTCGTAGGCCGTTGAGCACGGCCCGCACGTGCTTGACGTGTTCGTCCCAACTGGCGCTGTGGATGATTATATCATCGATATATGCTGCGGCGTAACTGCTGTGCGGCCTTAGGACCTGGTCCATCATCCGCTGGAACGTAGCGGGGGCCCCGTGGACACCAAAGGGCAGGACAGTGTACTGAAACAGGCCCCCCGGCGTTGCGAAGGCCGTCTTCTCCCGGGACGACGGGGCCAGGGGGACCTGCCAGTACCCCTTGGTTAGGTCCAGCGTGGACAGGTACCGGGCCGGTCCCAGCCGCTCGATCAGCTCGTCTACTCTAGGCATGGGGTAGGAGTCAAAGTCAGACACTTCATTCAACCGGCGGAAGTCATTACAGAACCGGTGGGTCCCGTCCGGCTTGGGCACCAGCACGATAGGGCTAGCCCAGGCGCTACGGGATTCCTCAATTACCCCCAGTTTCAGCATCCGCTCCACCTCGGCTCGGATGGCGTTGCGCCGGGACTCGGGTACCCGGTAGGGCGGGATCCGAACCGTCACCCCCGGAGCGGTCCGGATCTCATGGGAGATCACCGAGGTCCGCCCCGGCACGTCCGAAAACACGTCCCGGCTCTGCAGCACCAGCTCCCCTAGTTCTTGTCTCTGTGCGGGGCTGAGGTCGGTCCCCATCGGGACGTCAGGGATCGCGGGCCGAGCCATTAAGGCCATGGGGGCCCGTAGGGGAGGGTCGTCCTCACCCCGCCACTGCTTTAACAGATTCACATGATAAACCTGGGTGGGCTTGCGTCTCCCGGGTTGCCTCACCTTATAGTTAACGGGCCCCACGGCCTCTACTACCTCGTACGGGCCCTGCCATTTCGCGAGAAACTTGCACTCGCTGGTTGGAACCAGCACTAAGACCCGGTCGCCTGGTCGGAAGTTCCGCACGCGCGCCCCCCTATTATACACGCGCGCTTGGGCCTGCTGAGCACGGGCGAGGTGGTCTCGGACTATGGGCCAGACCTTGGCCATTCGGTCCCTGACGAGCTCCACATGCTCGATGGTGGTCCTGTGTGGAGAGGGATGACTCTCCCACGCCTCCTTCGCCAGGTCCAGTATTCCACGGGGTCTCCTCCCATAAAGGAGTTCGAAGGGCGAGAACCCCGTGGAAGCCTGGGGCACCTCACGAATGGCGAAGAGGACGTGGGGAAGCAACTGGTCCCAGTTCTTCCCGTCCGCCTCGATGCTCTTTTTGAGCATCCGTTTGATGGTCTGGTTAAACCGCTCGACTAGCCCGTCCGTCTGCGGGTGATATACCGAGGTCCGGAGCTGGGAGACCTGTAACAGTTTTAGTAGCTCCTTGACTACGCGGGACATGAAACAGGAGCCTTGATCGGTGAGGATCTCCTTTGGGAGCCCCACCCGGCTAAAGAGTAATACTAGCTCTCGGGCTACCGCCTTGCTAGTCGCCGCACGCAGTGGGAGGGCCTCGGGGTATCGGGTCGCATAATCTAATATGACGAGGAGATATCGATGTCCCCGGCTCGTCCTGGGGAGGGGTCCTACGATGTCCAGCGCTATTCTCTCGAAGGGAGTCTCAATAATGGGCATCGGTATGAGCGGACTCCGCTCCACTGCCCGCGGGGCTACGCGCTGGCAGTCGGGACACTCCTGGCAGTAACGCGCTACATCTCTGCGTACCCCGGGCCAATAGAACCGCGCCACCACCCGCTCTCGCGTTTTGTCCATGCCCAGATGTGCGCCGAGCAAATGTGTGTGGGCCATGAACAAAACCTTAGACACGTACGGTCGCGGTACCACCAGTTGTTGTACTACCTCCCCCTCGCGTACGTCGACCCTGTACAGCAACCCCCGCTGAGTGCAGAAGTGGGGGTGGGTCAGGTGGCTCACTGAGTCCCTCACCTGACCGTCGTGGGCGACCACATGTCCCCACGCGTGCCGCAGGGCATCGTCCCGATGCTGGGCCGTAGCGAACTGTCCCGGTCGGGCCGAGTTCTCCCCCCCCGCCTGGGCGAAGTCCGATAGCTCAGTTAGGGGGGAGCTCTCGGGCTCCTCGGGGGTGTTCCCCCTCTCGGAGGCGGTAACGGTGTCGGTGCTGGGCCCCGCTCCGTCTCCCGGTCCCGGTCCCGGTCGCGCCTGGTCCCCGGTAGATCGGGGCGGGCTTCCCGGCGCCGACGGTCCCTCTCCTCCGGAACCCGGCTCGTCGTCCGTCTCGGTCCGCGCGGCGGACGGTCGGCGGGTCGCTCCCAGGGCTGGTCCGTGGTCGGCGGCGGTCGTCGGGACGGGTCCGGTCTCCGACCCGGACTCTCGCGTCGGCGGGCGCCTTGCCCCTCGCTGGGCCGGGCGTCCGCTTCGGCCGGCCGGACGGTGCAGCTCTCGTCCCCCCTGGTTCCCCCTCCTGGGGCTCCAAAAGCGGGTGAAGATGGGGCAGTCCCGGCCAATCAGGAACGG
Source organism: Gadus macrocephalus (assembly GCF_031168955.1). Classification (NCBI taxonomy): domain Eukaryota; kingdom Metazoa; phylum Chordata; class Actinopteri; order Gadiformes; family Gadidae; genus Gadus; species Gadus macrocephalus. The sequence continues at coordinate 999,193 of NC_082397.1, forward strand.
CACCGGAAGGGTCGGTACTATCCCGGCCCGGGCGACGAAGACCCCCTGTGGTGTGCGTACTACCACGTGGCAGGTTTCGTACGTCCGGGTGTCGCCGTGTACGCAGGAGACCTGCATCGGGGTCCCCGGCCTGCCCCCGGCTAGGTCGGCCCTCACCAGGGTCACGGCACTCCCCGTGTCCACCAGGGCATGGGTGTCCTGGTGCATCACCTTGATGGGGATGGTGGGGGAGTCCTTGAGGCTCTGTGTCCAGCAGGTCGCCAGCATACAGGTGGGGCGGTCTCTCGGGGCGGTGCACGCGGAGGGCATGGGGACGTCCTGTCGGTCGGGACAGTCGCGGACCAGGTGTCCCCGTTGTCCGCAGTGGTAGCAGCGCCGGGTCTCGGGTTCCCCTCGTTCTCGGGGCGGGGTGGACGGCCGGGTCCTCGACGGCGGTGTTGGGGTCTCTCTCCGGGTGGCCCGGGGGTTGGGTCTCGGGCCCGCCGCCAGCCGCTGGGCCACCTGCCAGTTCTCCAGCTGGCGCACGAGGTCGTCCACGGTCTCAGGGTGGTGGTGGGCCAGCACCCTCCGGGCGTCGGGGGGCAGCTGTCGCACGGTGTTGTCCACCACGACCCGATCCACGGGGCTGGGTCCCGCTCCGTCTACCAGCCACCTCCGGGCTAGCCGACATTGGTGGGCCACCTGGGTCCGTACGGGTCCTCGGACGTCGAACGTCCACTCGTGGAAATGGAGGGCCTTCGCAGCAAGGCTATGTCCATAGTAGGCCAACACGGCCGCCTTGAGTGCGGTGTACCGGCCCGCGTCCCCGGGGTTGAGGTCCTGACTCGCCTGCTGGGCGGGTCCGGTTAAAAACGGGGCCACTATATAGGCCCACTGGGCCTCTGGCCACCTCTCCCGGGTTGCCACCTGCTCAAATGTTTCTAGGAAGGCCTCGACATCGTCGTCGGGTCCTAGTTTTGTGAGCCGACTCGTCGGGGCGGTGGTCGGCGGGTCGCGGGTGGCCTGCTGGGTCAGGCGGAGCACCGCCTCCGTCAGCAGGGCCAGGCTGGGGTCCGATTCTCTCGGGCCGGCTGGTCCTGCGGCTGTCCCGGGGTTCTGCATCTACGTCCGCGGGTATTCACCTCCGCGAACGGAGGAACCGCACAGGGAAAAAAAAAAAAAAACAAAAAAAATAATCAAAAACGGAAAGCCACTGCCACTACGCGGGGAGGGGTCCTTACCGGGAGCCGCACGTGGACCGAGTTGCCCGCATTCTCCACCATATGTGGTAACTCGGTTTGGTAGAGGGGCTCAAGTAAGGACCAGGCAGGGTGTGAGGGTCCAAAGCCTCAAACGGCGGTTTATTACATTCGGTTTCGTATCCACACAAGCGCACGCTGTACATCGAAGTCGGGGGGGGTTGCTCGAGTCGTCGTCCACGTGTCCGCCGTGCGGCTCACTTTACGGTCTCGGTCCTCTGCGTCGTCCTCTCTTCCACTCGACTCTCCCCCATCTGTCGTTTGGTGGCCTCCTTTTAACCCCTGGGTGTCTCCCGCCCAGGTGTTCCTCGTTTCCCCGATTGCGGCTCTCGGGAGGTCGGGGTTTGTCGCCGGCTGTTGGCCACCGGCGGTATATCCCGGCCTCGACTCTCCCGAACAGGGGGCGTGGCACCGGGGGAATGCCACAACACGCACACACACAAACACACACACATGGATGGACACATGCGCACACGTATACACATGCATGGATTGACAGGGAGACACACACACACAAATACACACAGACAGACATGCATGTATGGACACACACTTACACATATGGACACACACACATTTATATTGATCAGCACGCACACACACACACACAGATGGACACACACAAACACGCACACACACATGTATAACATCTGCACACAAATGCAATTTTGTTCTAGTTTAAAAAAAATCTGAATATGAATGAAAGACGAAGAGAGACAGAGAGAGAGGGGTGTATGGTAGATAGAGAACGAAAGAGAGATGAACTTGTCGCCACTTGACCCTAACAGAGAAAACAAAGTTGCAGAATACCTGACCACCGTGACCTACAACTGAGGAGATCCTTGACCAGGTACAGACTCAGCGAACACAGCCATGGAGAAGGGCCAGACAGACAGACTGGCTCCCAAGAGAGATCATACTTGTCCCACTGCCCACAAAGCACACTGGAAACTGAGCTGCACTTCCTAACTTCCTGCCAGTCGTACCAAGACATCAGGAACACAAACCTCCCACAGATTACACAGACATACAGGACTTTGAAGACACTCCAGACGCTAACAAACTGCCCTCTCTGATGGGAGAAACGTTGGCGATCACAGCAGCCAGATTCCTCACCTGATGAGAAGGTCCTCAAAGCCGCCATGAACAGACTCCTCCCACTGGACTCTTACCACCAGCACACCTTCGTTGATATGAAACTGCACCTTTTCTGTCTGTTCATGTTCTCTAAGGATTGCACTAGTGCACAAATCCTATGCTATGCATTACCCTTATATTTATCTGTTTAGAGGAGATATTGGACTTTTTATAGTATTCCACATTTTACTTTTTATATATTGAGTATTTATTATTCTTGTATTTGATATGAATATATATTATTTATTTAAAGTTTATACTTTGACCTATTTGTTCACCTGCTTTGGCAATGTTAACCTTTGATTCTTATGCCAATAAAGCATGATTGAATTGAATTGAAGGAGCAAGAGCGAGCGAGAGCGAGAGCGAGAGAGAGAGGAGAGGTGAGAGAGAGAGAGAGAGAGAGAGGTAGAGAGAGAGAGAGAGAGAGGTAGAGAGAGAGAGAGAGAGAGAGAGAGAGAGGTAGAGAGAGAGAGAGAGAGAGGTAGAGAGAGAGATGGAGGTAGAGAGAGCGCGAGAGAGAAATAATGCTGGGTTAGAGTTGCCATGTTCAAATCCTTTCTTTGATATAAACTCAATTATTTATACTTGTGTGTGCGTGCATCAGTTTGTGCCTGGGTGTGTTACACCAGGTGATTTTTTGACAGTTCATCCATGATTAATTTCCTGCATTCTGACCCAGAAAAGCAGGAGAGAGAGAGCAGGAGAGAGAGAGAGCGAAAGAGCAAGAGAGAGAGAAAGAGAGACAGAGAGAGAAAGAGACAGAGAGAGAGACAGAGAGAGAGACAGAGTGCTCTCAACCAAGTGTAAAAGCAGATATTAGTTGAAAGGTTAATAAATAAAACCCTCATTAATATATTCATATGCATATATATGGGTGCGTGTGTATGATTTAGGAGCATGGTCCTACGAGGTGAGTGGTGTGTCCCAACGGACCAACCCGCTCAAGAGCTGCAGGGGAACCAACCAGTGGAAGGCAGTGAGGCCCGCCGTCGTACCAGAAACAGACATGAGGAACCAGAGCAGAACCTGAACGCAGAAACAATACATCAACATCATAATCAGGACAAGTGGAGCAACACAGGTAGCCAGTCAAAGAGGGGGGGGGGGGGGGGGGGGTGTGTGTGTGTGTGTGTGTGTGTGTGTGTGTGTGTGTGTGTGTGTGTGTGTGTGTGTGTGTGTGTGTGTGTGTGTGTGTGTGTGTGTGTGTGTGTGTGTGTGTGTGTGTGCGTGCGTGCGTGCGTGCGTGCGTGCGTGCGTGCGTGCGTGCGTATCCTTCACTACCAGGGCTTTCTTGTCGACTACAGAGTTCTGTTCATTCAGAACAAATCAGACCGCAGTGAAACAGTGAAGCTGCAAATCTGTATAATTGTCATGGTCTGTCTGTTTCCTTGTCTTGTTTTGGTGTGTTTCCTGTTTTACTTTGGTATCTCTGTCTTGTCTCTCCCCATGTCCGGTCAGGTTTCCCTCCTGTGTGATTTCTGCCCACTCCCCTAAGGTGTTTCAGCTGTTACTCGTTGCGTGCCCTGTGTGTGTTTAGTATTTAAGCCCTTGTCTTTGCTTTGTTCCTTGTCGGATCATTTTAGTTTGTGGTGAGTTGTGTCCTGTGTGTTGCCGGTGTTCCCTGTGTTCCCTGTGTTCCCTGTGTTCCCGGTGTTCCCGGTGTTGCCTGTGTTCCCGGTGTTGCCTGTGTTGCCTGTGTTGCCGGTGTTGCCGGTGTTGCCGGTGTTCCCGGTGTTCCCGGTGTTGCCTGTGTTGCCTGTGTTGCCGGTGTTCCCGGTGTTCCCGGTGTTGCCTGTGTTGCCTGTGTTCCCGGTGTTCCCGGTGTTGCCTGTGTTCCCGGTGTTGCCTGTGTTCCCGGTGTTGCCTGTGTTCCCGGTGTTGCCTGTGTTCCCGGTGTTCCCGGTGTTCCCTGCGTTATCCATGTTCTCGGTGTTCCTTGCCTTTTGCGTTAATAAATTATCCTTAACTCGAACTGTCTGCTATTGGGTCCTACCTGCCTGCCTGCCCCCCGCTACCCGTGACAAGAATGAACGTTTATAATTTATGTTTTTGCTGGTTTCTGTATGATACAGCCTCTATACAATAGTTTCTGTATGATCCAGCTTCTATGTGATACTGCTTCTATATGATCCAGCTTTCTGTATAATATAGCTCCTTAACTGATACAGATCTGCTTCTCAGCTCTGATGTCATGACCTGACATCCAATTGTTTCTCAGTATAGATGTAATGGGACACATGCCACGGGTTAACCCCTTTGAAAAACACAAAGAAATACATTCACAGTCCAGCATAATAACTACTCATAGCACCTGTTCTTGTTGGTCGGTTCACAGACTTACAACGTCGCTCTGGATAAAAGCCTCTGCTAAATGTTAAGTAAATGAATGGACAGAGAACTCTCACTTGTTATCTAGTTGGACTGATAAATAAGTAATTTGCATTTATTTTTAACTAGATCATTTAGAATTTAGAATTACAATAATTAAAATGACACATTTCTTGTCGTTCAGCGTGAACATCCATGTTTTTATGACTGGATACTAATACATACCCGGTACTAATACACAATATCCAATACTAATACACAATACCCCATACTAATACACAATACCCCGTACTAATACACAATACCCGGTACTAATACACAATACCCGGTACTAATACACAATACCCCGTACTAATACACAATACCCCGTACTAATACACAATACCCCGTACTAATACACAATACCCCGTACTAATACACAATACCCCGTACTAATACACAATACCCCGTACTAACACACAATACCCCGTACTAATACACAATACCCCGTACTAATACACAATACCCCATACTAATACACAATACCCCATACTAATACACAATACCCCGTACTAATACACAATACCCCGTACTAATACACAATACCCCGTACTAATACACAATACCCCGTACTAATACACAATACCCCGTACTAATACACAATACCCCATACTAATACACAATACCCCGTACTAATACACAATACCCGGTACTAATACACAATACCCCGTACTAATACACAATACCCCGTACTAATACACAATACCCCGTACTAATACACAATACCCCGTACTAATACACAATACCCGGTACTAATACACAATACCCCGTACCCTATGCTGCATGTTAGGCAGCATCAGAGGCATTAACGACATTATCGCCATTGGAACCACCGAACTTTCAATGTGAAACTTCATAAAACATCACATCCACATCCACACCAAACCAACACACACAATCGATCACACACACACACACACACACCTCCCAGCTAAGTGCTGCGTGTGAGGAACAAAAGCTTTTTTATCACCATTACACAGCTCTCCATTTTACTACACTTAGTCGCCTTGTGTCTCTCACACACACACACACACACACACACACACACACACACACACACACACACACACACACACACACACACACACGTTGTGTAGCTGTGTATTTTTTGAGATGCTCCTCTAAGAGCATGTTTAAGACGGCTCTCCGAGGTAAATGGCTAACTGCTATTAAAAATAGCAACTGGAGCCAGCAGCCAATCAGGAGTGGCCAGCTCCACACGGCTGAGAGGGAGATCTCTGATAGGACGTAAATGATTCACAACAACGTCACACACACACACACACACACACACACACACACACACACACACACACACACACACACACACACACACACACACACACACACACACACACACACACACACACAGTTGGAGGGAGAGTGGAACAGAAGAGTGGAGACCAGAGGAGGAGTTAATGGTGCTCCTCTTCTAATGAACCGTTGTTCTTCTCATCCTTACCACAGAAGGACGGTAGACTCCAGGGCGTCGGCTCTGTGCTGCCTGGCCATGCGGCACATGTTAACGCAGTAAGGATGGATTAATAGCAACAGGTTACATGTTTTATTACAACCTAACATTCTGGGACGGACAGGTGTCGTACGCACGTCTGTCTGTCAAATTGTTAATAACAATAGAAAATATAAAGAAATTGGAAACAAGTCACTTAATATCTCGAGCTGCAACCGTACCGTGGAGCAGGCCAGAGACGACGACACTCCCCTCCCGCATCAGGCTCCCCCTGTACGGGCAAACACGTGTGTGTGTGTGTGTGTGTGTGTGTGTGTGTGTGTGTGTGTGTGTGTGTGTGTGTGTGGAATAAGTCCCATGACCTCGCTATCCTTCGAAATAATTGGATGTCAGGTCATGACATCAGAGAAAGAGAGAGAGAAAAAGCGAACGAGACAGCTGTCCTTCATCCCAGCTTCAGCATGTTCTTCATCACAGTCTGTCCTCTATCAAAGCTACAGTCTGTCCTTTATCACAGCTACTGTCTGTCCTTCATCACAGCTACAGTCTGTCCTTTATCACAGCTACAGTCTGTCCTTTATCACAGCTAGTCTGTCCTCTATCACAGCTACAGTCTGTCCTTCATCACAGCTACTGTCTGTCCTTTATCACAGCTACAGTCTGTCCTCTATCACAGCTACAGTCTGTCCTTTATCACAGCTAGTCTGTCCTCTATCACAGCTACAGTCTGTCCTTCATCACAGCTACTGTCTGTCCTTTATCACAGCTACAGTCTGTCCTCTATCACAGCTACAGTCTGTCCCTCATCACAGCTACTGTCTGTCCTTTATCACAGCTACAGTCTGTCCTTCATCACAGCTACAGTCTGTCCTTCATCACAGCTACAGTCTGTCCTTTATCACAGCTACAGTCGGTCCTTCATCACAGCTACAGTCTGTCCTCTATCACAGCTACTGTCTGTCCTTTATCACAGCTACAGTCTGTCCTTTATCACAGTCTGTCCTCTATCACAGCTACAGTCTGTCCTTTATCACAGCTACAGTCTGTCCTTTATCACAGTCTGTCCTCTATCACAGCTACAGTCTGTCCTTTATCACAGCTATAGTCCGTCCTCTATCACAGCTACAGTCTGTCCTTTATCACAGCAACAGTCTGTCCTTTATCACAGCTACAGTCTGTCCTTTATCACAGTTATAGTCTGTCCTCTATCACAGCTACAGTCTGTCCTCTATCACAGCTACAGTCTGTCCTTCATCACAGCTACAGTCTGTCCTTCATCACAGCTACAGTCTGTCCTCTATCACAGCTACAGTCTGTCCTTTATCACAGCTACAGTCTGTCCTTTATCACAGCTACAGTCTGTCCTTTATCACAGTCTGTCCTTTATTACAGCTACAGTCTGTCCTTTATCACAGCTACAGTCTGTCCTCTATCACAGCTACAGTCTGTCCTTTATCACAGATACAGTCTGTCCTTTATCACAGCTACAGTCTGTCCTATATCACAGCTACAGTCTGTCCTTTATCACAGCTACTGTCTGTCCTCTATCACAGCTACAGTCTGTCCTTTATCACAGCTACAGTCTGTCCTATATCACAGCTACAGTCTGTCCCACAGCCTGTTCAATGTAGGAGCTGTCAAACAGGCAGACATGAACTATTTCTGCCTCAAGCAGAATAGTTCAGTCAGGTGAATGAGGGTGGTGTAAAACAGCAGACAGAAATCAGAGATGGAACTCGTCTTCCTCTCTTCTCCAACCTGCTCACCACAGAGAAAGCCCAAACGAGCTGATCCAAGAGCACCATTGCATCCCATAATGCATCAGTAGTGTCCAACTAGACGTGAAGCCCCGCCCTCTTTGGGTCACAGGTCAAAATGAAGCTGACCCTAATGAGGGGAAGGACAACGGGGGTCCCAGCCGGCGTCTGGAGAACACCTGAGCTGCTAGACCAATCAGCGCTCACCATGCCTCCCCGCTGACCCATGTGATGTGTGCATGAGTCACCGGTGACAGAGGATCTGTCAGTAAAGCGCAGGTAGGACACACACACACACACACACACACACACACACACACTTAGGCTGACACACACACACACACACACACACTTAGGCTGACACACACACACACACACACACACACACACACACACACACACACACACACACACACACTTAGGCTGACACACACACAAACACACACATACACACAGGACAAAATTATCTAACGCAGGTTTCAAAGCTTGTGTAACCTCGCCATTGCTTGACTCAACCAAAATATGCCCTCCTTCTAACTCCTCCCCTCCCTCTAACCCCTCCCCTCCCTCTAACTCCTCCCCTCCTTCTAACTCCTCCCCTCCCTCTAACCCCTCCCCTCCCTCCTCCCATCCTTCTGACTCCTCCCCTCCCTCTAATTCCTCCCACAGCTTCGAGCAGACCTCTTTAGCGGTTCAGAGGGTCAGACGACCAGATATGGTCAAGCGTTGAATGACTTCCTGTGTCCTGTGGGCTCAACACCCACAAGATGTTCACCATTCAAACCACTACAGGTTCACCATTCAAACCACTACAGGTTCACCATTCAGACCACTACAGGTTCACCATTCAAACCATTACAGGTTCACCATTCAAACCACTACAGGTTCACCATTCAAACCATTACAGGCTCACCATTCAAACCACTACAGGTTCACCATTCAAACCACTACAGGATCACCATTCAAACCACTACAGGTTCACCATTCAAACCACTACAGGTTCACCATTCAAACCACTACAGGTTCACCATTCAGACCACTACAGGTTCACCATTCAAACCATTACATGTTCACCATTCAAACCACTACAGGTTCACCATTCAAACCATTACAGGTTCACCATTCAAACCATTACAGGTTCACCATTCAAACCACTACAGGTTCACCATTCAAACCATTACAGGTTCACCATTCAAACCACTACAGGTTCACCATTCAAACCACTACAGGTTCACCATTCAAACCATCACAGGTTCACCATTCAAACCACTACAGGTTCACCATTCAAACCATTACAGGTTCACCATTCAAACCACTACAGGTTCACCATTCAAACCATTCCATGTTCACCATTCAAACCACTACAGGTTCACCATTCAAACCACTACAGGTTCACCATTCAAACCATTACATTGTCCCTGCTGCCGCAGACTGGGAGCTGCCTCACCTCCCAGTCCTGTGATGGTCTGCCTCCCAGTCCTGTGATGGTCTGCCTCCCAGTCCTGTGATGGTCTGCCTCCCAGTTCTGTGATGGTCTGCCTTGGCGGCAGTCTGAAGCTGCAAGCGTTCCCATATTAATGAAGAGGGGATTCCAAGCTGCTCTTCAAACACTGAGCAGCAGTGATTTGTTCACCATGCAGGTCCCGCTGTATTGAAGATATATCCATTTGTATTTAAGCAGTGGATGAGAAACACTAAATCAGGTGGAAGGGACCATGTAATTAATAAGGACTTTGGCTTTTCAACCAATCATATTCCATGTGGCCGCTCTCTCTCCTATAAAGCCTACAGCAGGCTAGGGTTAGCATGTTAACACAACTAAAACACCAGGCTACCACAACAGGCTACCACAACAGGCTCACACAACAGGCTACCACAACAGGCTCACACAACAGGCTACCACAACAAGCTACCACAACAGGCTAATTCACCCCTTACGGATGAGGTCCTTGTGGTCCTGGGGTTCCTTCCTCACCGTTAACTTGCAGATGAAGACGATGGTGACGAGGAGGAGGATGAGGTTCAACTCCTGAGCCGTACTCCATCCTCCTCCATAAGGTGCAGTACTCCAGCCTCCTCCTGGAGGAGCAGTACTCCAGCCTCCTCCTTGAGGAGCAGTACTCCAGCCTCTTCCTTGAGGAGCAGTACTCCAGCCTCCTCCTGGAGGAGCAGTACTCCAGCCTCCTCCTGGATGAGGAGCAGTACTCCATCCTCCTCCTGGAGGAGCAGTACTCCAGCCTCCTCCTTGAGGAGCCGTACTCCAGCCTCCTCCTGGAGGAGGAGCAGTACTCCAGCCTCCTCCTGGAGGAGGAGCAGTACTCCAGCCTCCTCCTGGAGGAGGAGCAGTACTCCAGCCTCCTCCTGGAGGAGCAGTACTCCAGCCTCCTCCTTGAGGAGCAGTACTCCAGCCTCCTCCTGGAGGAGCCGTACTCCAGCCTCCTCCTTGAGGAGCCGTACTCCAGCCTCCTCCTGGAGGAGCAGTACTCCAGCCTCCTCCTGGAGGAGCTGTGATGATGTGCTCCCCCCGTTTAGTCTTTACGGCGGCAGAACGCCCGACAGGTTTGGCTGCTGCTGTGACCTTTCAGATTGTTAATAACTACTTTGGACGCTGTGTTAAGCAGTGGCAGGTACGCACGCTAAAGGACGTAGCGCATGAGCTGATTCACTCTATTTACACCAAGTAAACACAGTCTAAAGTTCAGTGATGCATGCTGGGGGGAAAGCAAGACACTCGTCACATGACCGCTGCCGCTCCGCTGCAGTTCACATGTAGAAGTCCAGAAGGAACTTAGAGGCTCCAGATGTTAGCAGGGCTAACAGCAGGGCTAACAGCAGGGCTAACAGCAGGGCTAACAGCAGGGCTTACAGCGCTATCGGCCCTAGCCTCCAGGTGTTAACAGGGCTAACAGCAGGGCTAACAGCAGGGCTAACAGCAGGGCTAACAGCGGGGCTAACAGCAGGGCTTACAGCGCTATCGGCCCTAGCTTCCAGATGTTAACAGGGCTAACAGCAGGGCTAACAGCAGGGCTTACAGCGCTATCGGCCCTAGCCTCCAGATGTTAACAGGGCTAACAGCGGGGCTAACAGCAGGGCTTAAAGCGCTATCGGCCCTAGCCTCCAGATGTTAACAGGGCTAACAGCGGGGCTAACAGCAGGGCTTAAAGCGCTATCGGCCCTAGCCTCCAGGTGTTAACAGGGCTAACAGCAGGGCTAACAGCAGGGCTAACAGCAGGGCTAACAGCGGGGCTAACAGCAGGGCTTAAAGCGCTATCGGCCCTAGCCTCCAGATGTTAACAGGGCTAACAGCGGGGCTAACAGCAGGGCTTAAAGCGCTATCGGCCCTAGCCTCCAGGGGTTAACAGGGCTAACAGCGGGGCTAACAGCAGGGCTAACAGCAGGGCTAACAGCAGGGCTAACAGCAGGGCTAACAGCGGGGCTAACAGCAGGGCTTAAAGCGCTATCGGCCCTAGCCTCCAGATGTTAACAGGGCTAACAGCAGGGCTAACAGCAGGGCTAACAGCAGGGCTTACAGCGCTATCGGCCCTAGCCTCCAGATGTTAACAGGGCTAACAGCGGGGCTAACAGCAGGGCTTAAAGCGCTATCGGCCCTAGCCTCCAGATGTTAACAGGGCTAACAGCGGGGCTAACAGCAGGGCTTAAAGCGCTATCGGCCCTAGCCTCCAGGTGTTAACAGGGCTAACAGCAGGGCTAACAGCAGGGCTAACAGCAGGGCTAACAGCAGGGCTAACAGCAGGGCTTAAAGCGCTATCGGCCCTAGCCTCCAGATGTTAACAGGGCTAACAGCGGGGCTAACAGCAGGGCTTAAAGCGCTATCGGCCCTAGCCTCCAGGGGTTAACAGGGCTAACAGCAGGGCTAATCGGCCCAAACAAGGTCAGCATCAAAGCTGACCATCCCCGAACACCACGAGGAGCTTGGTGTGCATTAGCTAGTGCACATGCTGTTGCAGGCCGTCCGCTCATTGGCTGAGAGGGATACCCTTTCACCGACAGGTGAGTCAATACAAGGTGATGTTTGCAGGATCATGTGCTGAACCTACAGAGAGCTTTGGTTCTCCTCTAACGCTACCAGGCCTCCATCACACTGACCTCCATCACACTGACCTCCCCACAGAGATCTCCCCACCAGAGAGATCTCCCGAAGAGACCCTCCAAACACCAGACCTCAGTCATAGTCAATCAAGGTCAAATCAAAGCTCTCTGGCTCCCCCTAGTGGACAGACCCGTAACTACCCAGGGAGCACGAGGGTGAAAACTACCGATCTAAGAGCAGGGTTACATTCTGGAGAATGTTAACCTAATGAGAGAGAACAACCAGAATCAGGAGGAGGTGGAGAGAAGAGGAGGGGGAGGAGGAATATAGAAGCAAAGGGACCGACTGGAGTGGGAACAGAATGTGTACAAATAGGAGAATTAAAGGATCATTTCCATGCTGAGCGTCAGGATTAAAAAACGTTTTCTACATGAAAGGAAGAGAAGGGGACCTTAGCACTCATAAGTCATTATCACATGGAGAGACAGGGGGAGTGACACAGGGAGACACAGACAGAGAGAGATATGGGCGAGAGAGAGAGAGAGAGAGAGAGACAGATAGAGAACAGAAAAAGGAGAAGGAGACACAGGAGAGAGAGAGAAATTCCTCATTCTTGCATTGACGGAACAGACAATAACATGTTTGGATAGATAGAGTGACAGACCGACAGACAGACACACACAGACAGAGAGCGATACATAGATGAAGCGTCTCCTCCCGTGAGCGTCCTGTTAGCATTGTGTTAGTATCTTCACCGCTGGGGGCCCAGTGTGAAGCTGAGAGACGGTATTATTCACCGAGATTCTGCTGCCGTAGTTAGCTCTGACACTCTCCTACCCCTGGGGAGAGAGGGAAGGGGGAGGGAGAGAGGGGGAGAGAGAGAGATTGGAGAGGGAGGGAGAGAAAGAGAGAGAGAGCAATTCAACAAAGCCGTGAATGACCTGAGAGACGATGCAAGGAGGGCCTTTCATTCCATCACAAGAAACATCAAACTAGACCTCCCAGCTGAGATCTGGATCAGGATCTCTGACGCGCTCATAGAAACCTAACCCTGACCCTAACTCTGACCCTTACCCTGACCCTAACCCTTACCCTAACCTTAACCCTAACGCTAAACCTGAAAGAAAATCACCTAATAATGCATGCAATCATCCAATCCTTACCAAAATCCAGAAGAGGCTGAAATTGTATATCCACCTGAAGGAAAGTGACAGCAACACACTCCACAACAAGGCCCTCACCAACAGAGTGTTACTCCCAGAGAGCTGTCCCCTTAGCCAGCTTGTCCTGGGACTTTGTCCAACTCACAACAACCACCGCAGCAGGCATACCAAATTATAAGAAAACAAAAAGGAAAACTATTTGATCCACCAAAAATGACCTTGAACAGAGAATACACCGTTGGAGAATACCTGACCACGTGACCCAAAGCTAAGAAGGTCCATGACCAAGTACAGACTCAGTGAACACAGCCCGGCCACGGAGAAGGGACGGACAGACAGACCTGGCTCCCAGAGGAGACAGACTGCGCTCCCACTGCACACAACACCCAACTGGAAACTGGGCTTCATTTACTAACTTCCTGCCAGTCATACCAAGACATCAGGAACACACACTTCCCACGGATTACAAAGACGTACAGGACTTTGAAGACACTACAGACGCTAACAAACTGCCATGTCTGTTGGGAGAAACGACGTGTGATCACAGCAGCCAGATTCATCACCTGATGAGAAGGTCCTCAAAGTCCCCGTGAACAGACTCCTCCCACTGCTGTTGCACTTTTTCTGTAGTTTTACATTGACCTCCAAATTGTTCACCTGCTTTGACAATGTAAACATTGGTTTGAGAGAGAGAGAGAGAGAGAGAGAGAGAGAGAGAGAGAGAGAGAGAGAGAGACAGTGAGAGAGAGAGAGAGTGAGACAGAAGCAGAGACAGAGACAGAGAGAGAGAACAACGAGACTCCTCACATTCTCTCGGCATTAAACTACATAAAATTAAATAATAAAGTGATATATAGACGGAAGACACACACACTGTAAGCACACACACTGTACACACACACAGTGATAGACAGATACACACACAGTGATAGACAGAACACACACAGTGATAGACAGAACATACACAAACACACACACACACACAGTGATAGACAGAACATACACAAACACACACACACACACACACAGTGATAGACAGAAAGCACACACACACACACACAGTGATAGTCAGAAGACAGACACACAAACACACACACACACACACACACACACACAGTGATAGACAGAAGACAGACAGACACTGCTGTGTTCAGGCGTCTCCCCACCAGCTCCGTGTTTCTTGCCGTTTTTCAACCGTTGTCTGGGGCGACGTAGCCCTGAACCATTGAGTCAGGATCTGAACCACAGACAGGCTCTCAGACCTCTGAACCACAGATAGGCTCTCAGAGCTCTGAACCACAGACAGGCTCCCAGAGCTCTGAACCACAGACAGGCTCTCAGAGCTCTGAACCACAGACAGGCTCTCAGAGCTCTGAACCACAGACAGGCTCTCAGACCTCTGAACCACAGACAAGCTCTCAGAGCTCTGAACCACAGACAGGCTCTCAGAGCTCTGAACCACAGACAGGCTCTCAGACCTCTGAACCACAGACAGGCTCTCAGACCTCTGAACCACAGACAGGCTCTCAGACCTCTGAACCACAGACAGGCTCTCAGACCTCTGAACCACAGACAGGCTCTCAGAGCTCTGAACCACAGACAGGCTCGGCGCTGCTATGGGAGGGGACCCCTGAACCCCGGTGAACTCGTCTCCTCCTCAGATGCAGCGGTGTTGTGGTATTCTGAACCGCGCACTACAAAGGATTCACACACAGTGATAGACAGACGGACACACAAACACACACACATTGATAGACAGACACAAGACACACACACACACACACACACACACACACACACAGTGATAGTCAGACGGACACACAAACACACACACACGCACAAACACACACACAGTGATAGACAGACGGTCACACAAACACACACACGCACATATTGATAGACAGACACAAGAAACACACACACACACAAACACACACACACAGTGATAGACAGACAGGAGGCACACACACACACACACAAAGTGAGACTACTTTAAACTTTTTTACAAAGCATGTAACACTTTATAGCGTAACGCTCTGTGTATTTTACCGTGAACACTTTGAACTCTGAATGAGTTTATTCCGTGACAAGCATGGTTAGCAGAGTCGTCTCATGAAAGATTCAGGAGCTAGCCCCGTAGCGCAGCCGTGCTAGCCCAGCAGGACGCAAGCTACCAAAGCACTAGCATTAACTTTGAATGAGAAACATCCTGTACCCCAAACATGCCAACATATTCTCTACAGAATAGGACAACACTTCTACATCCTTGAACAAACGTGCTCAATGGTTGAGAAGTATGAAATTATATTGACGTTTTAACATAAGCCTTCCATTCTAAGGACCATCATAGCGCTAGAAGATGTGCGTTCTGCATCTGGAATATGTAGTGGAGCAATCAAGGTAACAGCTGGGAAAAATCATCCATCTGTTACCCATAGCCTAGCACGCAAATAGCTGTGTAACTAACTAGCACTGAGGCTACCGTTCTAACCCTCATGTCATGCTGACTCCCCTTCGCTGACCTGCCATAAAGCACCCCATTCAGAAGCTCAGCATCTTAGCTTTACATCCGAGTTTAGCATCTTATCTTAGCATCTTCGCTTCTGCTAGTATTTCTCTTAAAAAACACCAAAGACATGTCCACCTGCTGCTAGGGGAGGGAAAGAGGAAGGAGAGAGAGATCGACAGTGTTTTTTGTTTAATACTTGTTCCTGTACGTCTCCTCACCTGTAACATCGTCCCCTCATGGACTGTGTGCGTGTCCCAGTTCCACTCAGCCACTGCCTCCCACATCTGAACACTGGATAGGGCTGGGCCTACAGCCTGGAGAACACACCGGTATCCATCACTCCTTCATCACCATCATAGTATTGACAAGAGTTAGAGTCTGACAGGAAGCCAGTTCAGACCAGATTTTTTCCTCTCACTCTTTCGGACAGTTCGACTGGAAAGGCCTCTTTGGAAACATTCACAAGCGCTCTCTCTCCCTTTCACTCTCTGTTCTCTCTCTCCCTCTCTATCTCTATTTTACTGTCCGTCCACCTCTGTCACTTTATTAACTATAGTCATGTAATGAAACTCATTTAACAGTAACATTTCAAACATACATATCATCTGAACCAACCCCTCTCTAATTCATCAACATCATCATCCTCATCACCGGGGAAGACCTTCTACCCGCCAGTCCCTAGCAACAGCGGCTGGCCCCAGACCACGGTCCAACAATGCCACCTAGAGGCAGCGAACTGAAGTGTTCAAAACATCTGTTTCTCTTCCTTCCAAAGTTGCAACTCAGACTCAGACAGGGGGGGGGTCAAGGTGAGGGTAGAGGGGGGGGGTCAAGGTGAGGGTAGAGGGGGGGGGGGGTCAAGGTGAGGGTAGAGGGGGGGGTCAAGGTGAGGGTAGAGGGGGGGGGTCAAGGTGAGGGTAGAGGGGGGGGTCAAGGGGAGGGTAGAGGGGGGGGGTCAAGGTGAGGGGGGGTCAAGGTGAGGGTAGAGGGGGGGGGTCAAGGTGAGGGTAGAGGGGGGGGGTCAAGGTGAGGGTAGAGGGGGGGGTCAAGGTGAGGGTAGAGGGGGGGGGTCAAGGTGAGGGTAGAGGGGGGGGTCAAGGTGAGGGTAGAGGGGAGGGGTCAAGCTGAGGGTAGAGGGGGGGGGGTCAAGGTGAGGGTAGAGGGGGGGGGTCAAGGTGAGGGTAGAGGGGGGGGTCAAGTTTAGGGTAGAGGGGGGGGTCAAGGTGAGGGTAGAGGGGGGGGTCAAGGTGAGGGTAGAGGGGGGGGGTCAAGGTGAGGGTAGAGGGGGGGGGTCAAGGTGAGGGTAGAGGGGGGGGGTCAAGGTGAGGGTAGAGGGGGGGGGTCAAGGTGAGGGTAGAGGGGGGGGTCAAGGTGAGGGTAGGGGGGGGGGTCAAGGTGAGGGTAGGGGGGGGGGTCAAGGTGAGGGTAGGGGGGGGTCAAGGTGAGGGTAGAGGGGGGGGTCAAGGTGAGGGTAGAGGGGGGGGTCAAGGTGAGGGTAGAGGGGGGGGTCAAGGTGAGGGTAGAGGGGGGGGTCAAGGTGAGGGTAGGGGGGGGTCAAGGTGAGGGTAGAGGGGGGGGTCAAGGTGAGGGTAGAGGGGGGGGTTCAAGGTGAGGGTAGAGGGGGGGTTCAAGGTGAGGGTAGAGGTCGAGGGTAGGGTAGATGTGTATAGGTTAACTCATTATGGTCAGTATTAAACATCACATAATGCACAACATGCAGAAAAAGCCACACAACCAGGTAGAATTTGTTATATACGATTTTATATAAACACCACTAGTACGGTATACATTTTATATAATCGTTTGCACATTGAAACATTTTGGGAAGCGATTTGTCCGATGTCCGAACCCATTTTGATCAAAGCGTATATCGTGAATCCAGCGCAGCCATCTGTCCCTAACTCTGTCCCTAACACTGAACCCCGACGCCTTGAAGGATAAGGAACCCTCCCACCGTGGGGAGGAAGGAACCCTCGATGGAACACGCTAGGTGCATCCAAACGTGCAACAGATGGTGAGAAGGTCACGTTGCGTGAGTGTGGAGGAGATGAATCCACAGGCCAAAGTCCTGTTGTGTGAGTGTGGAGTAGATGAATCCACAGGCCAAGGTCACGTTGTGTGAGTGTGAAGGAGATGAATCCACAGGCCAGCGATGAGTGGCGGTTGTTGATCACTGAAATGTGGACAGAGGAAAACAGCATATTGTTCAGTTGACTGTCTAGGTAGTGTCACGTTATCAAAAGGTTATTACACCTGTAGTCAATGAACACGATGTCCATGTCATCTTCAGCAGTGGGCTACTGACCTAAAGGCCTCCAGCTGGTCAGAGATACAGGTTTGATGCAGCTCAGGTCTGTCCGTCCCAGACTGGACACAGCATTTCAACTGCACCTTACAAAGACGGATGATATGAATACAAAAGGATACAATGATTCAGTTATTTAGCAGACCGGAGCCAAAGAGACTTGGTGAATTCAGAAGTGCGTCATGCCATGTAGTCTGAGAACTCAGGGGTGGAACCCAGCACCATTTGATGGAGAGCCCAACACCCCATCCTGACCCGTTAAGAGTTCCATCAGCAACAGACTCACCTTCCAGATGCATGGCTCCTTCAGCTCTCTCCTCAGTGGATATCCCCTTGGAGTCGGGTGTCACTCGCCCCACCCTGACGTCCTTCACCAGGCAGGTCCTCCATCACCTCCCTATGCCCCGCCTTTCTGTTTGGGGACAAACGGGGCCGTTTGGCCTCAATGTCTGGGCACAATCAAAGTGGTAGTTTGATGGTCTGACATCAGTGGTAGTTTGCTATAATGTCTGGTAGTAAACTGTTGTTTCCCAGTACAAGTCATGTTCAGTTCATGCAAACATACCAGTACTACTTGTTGGCAGGCAGACTCATGGTTCTCCAGGTGCACGGCTCCTCCATCAGCTCTCCTCAGGCAAGGACTCCTGGTCTGTGTAAACAGTGGTGGTAGATGAGCAATTGGGGGGGGGGGGGGGGTATTCTTGTGACGCCCAGTTTAAACCAAAGCCCTGGCTGAAGTGTTAATGAGGGCATTGAATATGATTTGTTTTATTCTTTCCAACTTGCATAGAAACTAAAGCAAATGCAAAGCAGCTATAGTTTGTAATCTTTTAAGTCAGAACACTGAAATATTCTAGTTGATGAAAATGCTGTTCAGTTCCATAAATAATTGAATCACTTAGTTCTGATCGTCACATGACTGAACACAATGATGACCCACAGCTGTCCTTTACCTTCCAGAGACCTCTGCAGTCGCATCGTAGCGATCGTAGATCCGAATCCTGGTGGGTCAGCGATACAATCAGGATATGAAAAAAAAAAAAAAACATTCTCACACCTCAGTAGACAGTTTTTCTTCATTTTAAAAGGGGACATTATACCACCAGGTGTTAGTGTGATTAGCCTTACAAGCCGTTTCCAAAATCTGACACATATTACATCACTACTGGGCGTGTACACCTAGATCTATGCTGGATAGATGAGCAACGTTTACTTCGGTCCACTGGGTAGGCTGGTAGAATGATCTGTACAGCACAGATCTAGGTGGACACGCCCACTAGTGATGTCATATGGGGCAGATTTTCAAAACCGCTTGTTAGGCTAATCACACTCACACCTGGTGGTATAATACGTCCCCTTTACAGAATAACAACTTTCAGAACTCATGTGAGAAATCAGACGCTGCAGCCTCACATGGAGAGCAAAATTGTGAGTGAATAAATCCTGTTCACTCACAGCTCCATTAACCCAGGGACTTTTTTCTCTAAATCATTCTGATCAAAACGATGGCTGAAGAGACCGATGTAGGGCTGGTGGAGTGGCTAGTCTAGCAGCCTACTCCTTCACATTGAGGTGGCAGTGTAAGGTATAATCACCTCAGGGTCGGCTGTCCTTGCCCCCCCACGAGGGACGTCCTTCACCAGCAGGTCCTCAGCACGGCTCCATCACCACCCCTCCATCACCCAGTCCTGGTCTGGGGCAAACAGCAGGGGATTTGCCTCATGTCCACCATGTTCAGTTCATGCAAACCAGTGCAAACCAGTACCACCTGTTGGCAGGTAGATTCATGGTCGTCCTCCAGATGCAGTTCCTCCATCAGCCAAGGCCATCGGGTCTGTAACAAACAGGGGTGGTAGTTGAGCAGTGGGTGGGATTATTCTCTGGACGCCTCTTTTAAACCATTCTGAACCAAAGTACTGGCTTTTGGTGTAAAATGTAGAGGAATAGAAGACACTGCAAGTTAAAAAAATAAATAACAACCATGCACACACTTGAAAATGTGTTATGCAGGAGAATGGTAGAACATTCTGTGAATTCAACAGCACACATTTGAAATTTGACTGTTAACATTATTAAAACAGTCTTCTGCCTCAGCTGAAACTCAATATTTAAAACAAATGATAAAACTTGTAGAATTCTTGTACCAGTAGCGTAGACTCTAGCCTTCACATTGAGGGGTTAGAGTCTCAATAAAACTTCACCGATGGCTCCATTAAGCCAAGGACTGTTTTCTCTAAATCTGCCATATTAGATGACGGCTGAAGTAACCGATTTTAGAACAGAAACTGTTCAGTAGCAGTGAGTGATAATCAATTTAGAGACTGGCTGCATTCACCCCGACATCATTCTTAAGGCAGGACCTCCACCACGGCTCCTCCGTCGGCTCTCGTCCACCATGGCGCCGTCGGCTCTCGTCCACCATGGCTCCGTCGGCTCTCGTCCACCATGGCTCCGTCGGCTCTCGTCCACCATGGCTCCGTCGGCTCTCCTCCATCAGTCCTCCTCCTCCACCAACGCATCCTGACCTAACATCAAACGGCAGTAGTTGGGTCCAAAATCTGGTAACAAAGCCGGGGAGGTCAAACCTGCACACCCTTGCATTTGTAAAGGGGAAAAAATATCTAACTTCCTCAAGTTTACTCGTTGAGAAATGTATAAACTACTACTGTCAAAATGAAAATCTGAGAAAGATAATAAAAAATAGTCAACCTCTGCAATTAGTTTCAGAGAGGCTTGGTGATGGTTACCCTGGTCCACCCTGCTGCCCCATTACTAGTCCAGGTAGTGGGGTTACCCTCTGGTACTGAACCATCATAATCAAGCACATTAACATCCAATATACATCCTTTTAACACAAAAATCAACATTGATCGAAAGCCACTTACACCGATAGAGCCTGGTTCAACAGCTCGGCCACATCTCCTCCCACCGACCACGCTGCAGAGATCACTGAGAAGATCATAATGTTATAAAAGATGGGTAAATACTGTGGGAATCAATGTGAGAAATCAGACACTGCAGCCTCACATGGAGAGCAAAATTGTGAGTGAATAAATCCTGTTCACTCACAGCTCCATTAACCCAGGGACTTTTTTCAAAATCATTTTGATCAAAGCGATGGCTGAAGAGACCGATGTAGGGCTGGTGGAGTGGCTAGTCTAGCAGCCTCCTCCTTCACATTGAGGTGGCAGTGTGAGGTATAATCACCTCAGGGTCGGCTGTCCTTGCCCCCCCACGAGGGACGTCCTTCACCAGCGGGTCCTCAGCACGGCTCCATCACCACCCCTCCATCACCCAGTCCTGGTCTGGAGCAAACAGCAGGGGATTTGCCTCATGTCCACCATGTTCAGTTCATGCAAACCAGTGCAAACCAGTACCACCTGTTGGCAGGTAGATTCATGGTCGTCCTCCAGATGCAGTTCCTCCATCAGCCAAGGGCATCGGGTCTGTAACAAACAGGGGTGGTAGTTGAGCAGTGGGTGGGATCATTCTTTGGACGCCTCTTTTAAACCATTCTGAACCAAAGTACTGGCTTTTGGTGTAAAATGTAGAGGAATACAAGATACTGCAAGTTAAAAATATAAATAAGTAAGAACCATGCACACATGTGTTATGCAGGAGAATGGTAGAACATTCTGTGAATTCAACAGCACACATTTGAAATTTGACTGTTAACATTATTAAAACAGTCTACTGCCTCAGCTGAAACTCAATATTTAAAACAAACGATAAAACTTGTAGAATTCTTGTACCAGTAGCGTAGACTCTAGCCTTCACATTGAGGGGTTAGAGTCTCAATAAAACTTCACTGATGGCTCCATTAAGCCAAGGACGGTTTTCTCTAAATCTGCCATATTAGATGACGGCTGAAGTAACCGATTTTAGAACAGAAACTGTTCAGTAGCAGTGAGAGTGATAATCAAACTAGAGACTGGCTGCATTCACCCCAACATCATTCTTAAGGCAGGACCTCCACCACGGCTCCTCCATCGGCTCTCGTCCACCACGGCTCCTCCGTCGGCTCTCGTCCACCACGGCTCCTCCGTCGGCTCTCGTCCACCATGGCGCCGTCGGCTCTCGTCCACCATGGCTCCACCGGATCTCCTCCATCAGCCCTCCTCCTCAACCAACGCGTCCTGACCTAACATCAAACGGCAGTAGTTGGGTCCAAAATCAGCCATATTAAATGACGGCAGAAGTAACCGATTTTAGAACAGAAACCGTTCAGTAGCAGTGAGAGTGATAATCAAACTAGAGACTGGCTGCATTCACCCCGACATCATTCTTAAGGCAGGACCTCCACCACGGCTCCTCCGTCGGCTCTCGTCCACCACGGCTCCTCCGTCGGCTCTCGTCCACCATGGCTCCGTCGGCTCTCGTCCACCATGGCTCCGTCGGCTCTCGTCCATCATGGCGCCGTCGGCTCTCGTCCACCATGGCTCCGTCGGCTCTCGTCCACCATGGCTCCGTCGGCTCTCGTCCACCATGGCTCCATCGGCTCTCCTCCATCAGCCCTCCTCCTCCACCAACACGTCCTGACCTAACATCAAACGGCAGTAGTTGGGTCCAAAATCTGGTAACAAAGCCGGGGAGGTCAAACCTGCACACCCTTGCATTTGTAAAGGGGAAAAATATCCAACTTCAAGTTTACAAGTTGACTCGTTGAGAAATGTATAAACTACTACTGTCAGAATGAAAATCTGAGAAAGATAATAAAAAATAATCAGCCTCAACAAATAGTTTCAGAGCGGCTTGGAGATGGTTACCCTGGTCCACCCTGCTGCCCCATTACTGGTCCAGGTAGTTGGGTTACCCTCTGGTCCCCAGCCTCAGGTCCACCCAGCTGTGTTGTACAATATTTAACTAAACCTTGGGAGACGACGTGCCATTTCTAAACTGCTGTAAATTAGCTTTATTAATCAACTACATTTACATTGAGGGCATTTAGCAGATGCTTTTAACCAAAGCGATGAGTACATTTTTCAGAAGGAGAAGCAATAAACTAGACACAGGTTGGACGTCTTCAGGAAGCGGACTCCCAAACACTAAATCAAGGTACTGAACCATCATAATCAAGCACATCCAATATACACCCTTTTAACACAAAAATCAACATTGATCGAAAGCCACTTACACCGATAGAGCCTGGTTCAACAGCTCGTCCACATCTCCTCCCACCGACCACGCTGCAGAGATCACCGAGAAGATCATAATGTTATAAAAGATGGGTAAATACTGTGGGAATCAACGTGAAAGCTTCAATATCAAACACTCACATGTGCGGTTGGATCGACATCTTCTGCATCATACAGGATCAGGACTGCAAGGCCTGGAGTTTCCCCCATCTGTTGGCACAACATTCATCCATTTAAAAACACCACGACGCGCTTTACATCACTGCCTCACCAAGAATAAACTGAACATCAATATAAGAGTTCTTGGTCACCACGTATCTTAGTTGCCTTGTGCCTAGTTTGATTTATTCAAAAGTCAAAGGTTTATGGTAGCATTTGCACAACAATTAACTTACTTTTCTAAACAGCTATACCATTTGATAATACGTGAATAAGCACACTTACATTTAACCCTTCCTTTTGTTTCTGAAGTCTAGCAGAAACTATATTGAGCAGATCACAGCCCAGATATTTAGAACACTAGCAATATCAATAGTAATTTAGATAGTAAAATGATACTTAGCCACATTCAGCTGCTGGGTTGTTGAAGATCTAAAAAGCCGTAGTATGTAAATGCCGTCGTCTCCATCTTTTACGCGACCCGATAAATGTATGCGCAGAAAATCGAGAGTTGATTGTAGAGCGCAGTTATCAAAGTAGTTTGCGGTATTTTGTGGGATAATTCAAAATATATATATTTTAAGAGTGCCCTTCCTAATTTCTAGTGCATAAGGATTTACCAATAATCGCAGATGGTTACCTATAGAAATGGGGCACTACCAGATTACCTTAATTGGGTACGCTCATTAGTTATGAGGTTTACGCAAATGCCAATATTGATCGTACTGCCAGACGCCATAATAAGGTGTGGATGACATAACGCAATTGCCAATCCTGATCGTACTGCCAGACGCCATAATAAGGTGTGGATGACGTAACGCAATTGCCAATCCTGTTCGTACTGCCAGTTATCCTCCACCACACAGTACTGCAGCATTAGAGCTTCACAGACTGCACAAAACTAACTACCAACCTCTACAGAAACCCCAAGCCCCGTCATACTGGAATCGTAACGTTCCAGTACGAACCATCCCTAAGTAACGTAACCAGCACCTCACCTTGAGCTGAACGACGATGAAGATCTTGTGGTCGTCTCATTGCAAAATACAGCCAACAGACTTACCTTGAGGCGATCTGGTAGTTTGTTGCTGTTGGTTTATGTACAAAACATTTTGACTAAACATTTCAGTTACCCCATTTAACTAATTATCTACCAATTAACAATGCTTGCCAGTGTACAAAAAAAGCTAACTAATCTGTCTTTTGGCTACTTCCTCGCTTCACATCGCATGAGCATTGTCATATTGATCCGAGTGTGGTCCGAGTGGCCAGAGATGCATGTTAGGATACTGTGCTGTCTGAAGTCTACTGTTCTGTAGACGCGCCCCCCTCCGGAGAAACAGTGTTCAAAAGGGCTGTTGCATCAGTTACATGACCTGGAACATCCGTCAAGACTGTGACAGGGACTCCCCAAGGAGAGACGCCATGGGTAGGATGCGAGGGCTCTTTCTCAGCGACTAGAATACACCACAGCGCCTACGGGAGGGAACCATTGCACACATTTCAATATTCCTCTTCATAGATCTTGAAGCCCCAGCGAGGATTTATTTTCCTCCTCAGCTGAAGAAGAGCTTGGTTACAGCATGAAGAGAACCCTAGTTGGGATGTTACCAAGATGGTTTCTGATTCAAAGGGGGACCCAACTCCCAGGTCCAGCTAGCATCGACAAATGAATTGCAATTCAGCCCAAGAAAAACTTGCATCCCAGCACAGGAGTCCAGAAGCTACAATCCACAGGGCCGGCCTGCCAGCCAACTATCATGTCGGGGCTAGAAAGGGCAGCCACGTCGCAGTCTTTCAAGCTTGAAGGACCATTTCCTAAAATGTTGTGATGTATAATAAGTGCGTATCCCCATGTCATCACGCTCACACATGGTATGCCTCGTCACCCTGATCACGCCCGGATGAAGAACCCCAGGCCAGGTAGAACCCCGACTACATGAACAACCGAACCAGGTAGAACCCTGACCACATGAAGAACCAGGCCAGGTAGAACCCTGACCACATGAACAACCAGGCCAGGTAGAACCCTGACCACATGAACAACCAGGCCAGGTAGAACCCTGACCACATGAACAACCAGGCCAGGTAGAACCCTGACCACATGAACAACCAGGCCAGGCAGAACCCTGACCACATGAAGAACCAGGCCAGGTAGAACCCTGACCACATGAACAACCAGGCCAGGTAGAACCCTGACCACATGAACAACCAGGCCAGGTAGAACCCTGACCACATGAACAACCAGGCCAGGCAGAACCCTGACCGCATGAACAACCAGGCCAGGTAAAACCCTGACCACATGAACAACCAGGCCAGGTAGAACCCTCGCCATGCCCACCTGAAGAGCCACAGGCAGTCCAGTTGTTTTCCTTCAGACTCAAACTCTTCCGCTTTGATGAGCCTGAGAACAGGGACGGGATTTGATGGAAGTGGTGAGAAGGTAATCTGATTAGGTCACCCCAGTGGTGGGATGGTAGGTATCGGACATCCCAGTAGCTGGTAGGTTTCAGACATCCCAGTAGCTGGTAGGTTTCAGACATCCCAGTAGCTGGTAGGTTTCAGACATCCCAGTAGCTGGTAGGTTTCAGACATCCCAGTAGCTGGTAGGTTTCAGACATCCCAGTAGCTGGTAGGTTTCAGACATCCCAGTAGCTGGTAGGTTTCAGACATCCCAGTAGCTGGTAGGTTTCAGACATCCCAGTAGCTGGTAGGTTTCAGACATCCCAGTAGCTGGTAGGTTTCAGACATCCCAGTAGTTGGTAGGTTTCAGACATCCCAGTAGTTGGTAGGTTTCAGACATCCCAGTAGTTGGTAGGTTTCAGACGTCCCAGTAGTTGGTAGGTTTCGGACGTCCCAGTAGTTGGTAGGTATCGGACGTCCCAGTAGTTGGTAGGTATCGGACGTCCCAGTAGTTGGTAGGTAGGTCATGAACGGACCAGACCTTGAACAGAGCAGGGATTGGTTGGTAGGTCTTTACAGTAGGATTCTCCTCATCCCATATGAACAGCAGGCCGATGAGCCCTCTGCTGGCTCAGATGCAAGCCTTTCTCAGGCTGAACTGCAGAGTAATGGAGGAGGCCAGCTGGTCCTGGAAGTTCGGTCCTCTTAAATCAGAACCTATCGCGGTAAGATCCCACCAAGGACCCTTTTCGTGACTGCAGCTGTGCTCTACTCCAGCTGCGGAGGTAGAGAAACCGTAGCTACGGCTTCAAGATGTATGGTGGGCAACGTTTAAATGTGCTCCATGGTTCTCTAGCGAAGGACCGAGGTGGTGTTCTAGTCGTTGAGGAAGAGCCCTCACCTCTCATCCCCGGGCGTTTCTCCTTTAGGTGAGAGCCTGTCACCATCTTGAATGACATCCCAGTTCATGTAAATGACTTCACAACCACCTCTTAGACACATGCCTTCACCTGAAGGGGGCAAGTCTACAGAGCTGGAGGCTTCAGACAGCACAGAACCCTAGCATGCATCTCTGATCACTCAATCTGAACCCTCTTCAGTACGGTAACTCATGTGACGTGATGCAAAGTTCAGGAAGTAGTGGCGAAGCATGTCGAAAGAAAATCTAGACAAAACCTTGGAGTATGTTTTGGCTGCACTCTGAGAAACCCTATGTTACTATTCTCACAATTCACTTGGAACCTATGCTACACCCCTTCTAACACAGCATTGACACATGTTCAAACTAAACAGGTAATTAGCCCACGTACCAACAAAAAACATTATTTAAATCATTCACCTTTCCACCTCAGCCAACGAGGAGGCCAAAACAATGCCCCAGCATAAAGAGGAAATATAAGGACTTACAGTTCGCAGTTTCTTCTTCATGGTTCAGTTTTGATACTCACAGAATCACTTTCTCCTCTTTGACCTGTGAAGTAACGGAACGAGCAGATTCGTTTTAGTGCTCAAACCACACCACTGAGGCAAAGTTGATTCAAGCTAACTTAATTTGAATTAATCATGCATTCCTTTCCCCAAATATTGGCACCAATCTTCTCCAAACGACAGTCCTTTAACCTGTAGAAACTTCATTAAAACTTGATACTAATCTTTTTTTTTTACTTTATTTTGGCAGTTGTGTATAGTTTAGCTGCATCTAGACTAATATACTTGAAAGAAATATATCAAATTCTTAAGGGTTTTAACTTTTAATTTGTTTTTAAAAGGCAAAAATCCACCTAATAAAACGATCAAGGGCTTAATAAAAAACATGATTTGGCAAACACATCAGACGCTGAATCCACATTTAACCACACCACCTGAATGAATAAATAAATAAATGGCCTATAACCACGCAAAAACACTACAAATGATGTCCAATTACATCAAGAACCAACATTAAACATCAAGTAAGCCTAGTAGGAAAATAAACGTTCTACTCACAGCAGGTCCAGATGTGGTGGTCCGTTTTACTTCGAAAAGCGTTCGTTACAAGAACTGTCATTTGTCACACAAAACCGGGAAACTCCAACCAAGTTCTGGTTAAACTCCTAAAGTATACATCACCGTACCTGGGAGACGTTAGACGGTTAGTGGGGAGACCGACCTGCTTAGTTTGGCCTCAGCAGACAGGTAAGTTAGAGATGACTGAGCACGAGTCGCCACAGGTGAACTCATTAGCGCAGAGCGTGGCACTAATTAGTTAAACCACGTGCAGATGCGGCCAGCGGGTTGCCTTGGTAACGGATATGCGACCACGCAAATACAATCCGCCGCCACGTGTCGCATTCATATATTTATTTATTTATTTATTATAGATTTATATATATATATTTATTCATTTATTTATTATTATGATAATAATAATACGTGAAGCACGACCATCAAGTCATAGAGAACAAGTGTTTGCTTAAAACAACACAACAATGAAATTCAAACCTTTTATTCTCTATATCAAACTGCCTTAGGGCACATCTCGTTAGCTGAAACAATGTTTTCCCAACACAATAAAAACTGAAACATAATCACATTGACTTTTTTTTTATGTAATCATTCCACAATACCTCAATATACCCCGTTGCGTGGGCGGTTGGTTGTGCCCTACTTTATCTGTATCGGAAGAGCATGGCTTACATATCCCCAGATAAACGCAAATCGATCGACATTATTAAATAAGTTTACTTTATTTTATGCATTTGTTTGTTTCTTACACAATTGTATTTGCCACTAGAGGGCGCTGTTGCCTAGTGTTCCAAGGTCGATTCATGTTTGTGGAGACGGCAGCAAACAGGGAACACATTGCATTGATCAATACACCAGGCAGACAGGTCTATCAGACAAGTGTGCGATTGAGTGTTAGCACCAAAAAATTAATGCTTTAGGAGAGTAACGAATATATTGTAGGACAAGTAGATACACATGTATGGAAGTAAATCTGTGCCATCGGGTTTTGAAAATAAAAACACATTGAATTATAAGCACTGAATATTTATGCATTGAAATAACCTATCTGAATTTTTTGCCTCTGAATTTAACTCTTTACATTTTCAATATATCATATTCACCTTTATTTTTCAATGTTAAAAAAATTCAACGTTAAAATATTCAACGTTAAAAAAAACTGATTGGATAGTTCAGTCACGTGATGGGTCCGAACAAGGAAGTGTTTGAAAATAGATTAACGGCGATATTTTTTTTATCGCGCGATAAAAGTTTCGCGTTAACGCAGCCGTTAACGCCGATAACAGCCCACCACTAATATACATATATATAGATAGATAGATAGATAGATAGATAGATAGATAGATAGATAGATAGATAGATAGATAGATAGATAGATAGATAGATAGATAGATACATAGATACATACATAGATATATACATAGATATATATATGTGTGTGCGTATAGATATATCAGTGGAGGCTTCTCCATTGAGGACAGGGAGGAAGATCCTCCCTAACAATGTTGAGAATAAAAAAAAATTAGATTGCCCAGACTGGAAAAATTTAGGCTGGAAAAATTATCATCGTGCGGTAAATCTGCCCAACACTGTCGATAACAAACCCACTCTGCCTGCAGTGCCGTTCAGTCTAACGCCTCATGCCCACTGCACCGTCAGTCAAAGGACGTGGGAAGGCGTGGCTGACGGATGGGGGAGTAGTCTTTGCAGAGGCATCCGTCAGCCAATCAAATCGCTTCGCTGGGTTCTTCCCGCTTCTTCCTGCTTGTTGCGTTGTCATTGCAAGATTTCCCGCTTTCCAGTATCGTCAGAGCCCGAGTCGCGTCACAGTGCTTAAATTTGCATACGTGATCTGAATAGATGACGGATCCGTTTCTGCCGAAAAAGTTGAACATTTTTCAACTTTTTGACGGAGCCAAAGGCTCCAACGGAACGGACGGATCCACAATGCATTGCGCGTCCGTCCCCATTCAAAGTCAATGGGGATCAGTCAACGGACGGAGGTAGTGGGCACGAGGCGTTAGAGACGCAAAGCAGGTGAAATCATCTGTAGGATAACGAGATTCTAACATTTGCGAATAAAGTGTACAATGGAAACATTGGAAACAGAGGACATTGAATGTTTAATTACAAAGCATTCCATTCATTGAGTTACAGTGTTAAGTTAGCGACCAAAGAAAAAAATCGAGATCACCAAAAGTAATGGCAACGTCAGTATTGTGGGTGCTACATGGTTTGCTAGGTACTCATGGCTTACTGGTAGCATTACTAGCAATCCACTGTATTGCTGGCCCTGTTTGCTAATGAATAATGGCAAATCTCCAACGTGGGCTGTTCATGGTTTCACTGATGTCAAAAATCTTTATAGGGCAACCGAACGCCACGACAAGTGTCAAGTTCACGTTGGTGCTGCTATGCGACATTCCTTGCTAGACACCATGCCTATAGATCAGGTTGTTTGAAATAATGTTCTCATTCTTTTACTAGTTTGTTACTCTAACCGTTCTGTTTTATATTGTGGAAAGGGTGTGGAAAGGGTGAATGATTCAGAGCATGATGCATTTTAAATGGCATCACTTTTGGTCTTGAGTCTTTTCTTAAAACAATTGTAACTAAAAATAAACATAGCTAAATTACAACCAATAACTTCAGTCATTGAGGGCAAAAATTGGCCCAGGTTTTTTTATTTAAGAGTAGGCCTGATTTGACTAATGGGCTTTGCATCCTTTCCTTCTGCCCTTGTAGTCCATTTCAAAGACATGCTGCCCACCAGCTTTCAAATTACAGTGATGCCACTGGTGGCTTTGTATCAATTTTATTCACATAACTATCCCTCCCTACTATTTTGTAGTTCACCAAAACATCCTGAAACAACTTGAGTCTCACATTCCACCATACACCAACAGTGCAAACAGGCCAATTGCAACCAAGCGCACAGGCCTTCCTCCCTCGCTTTAAAAACTACCAGCCGCCACTGATATCGTTTATATATATATATATATATATATATTAGGGATCGACCGATATATCGGTCGATCCCTAATAAAATCCCTAATAAAGTTTTTTACGTGTATCGTATCGGCCGATACGCGGCAGATTTTCGCAGATATTTTTTTCGCCAGGTTATTTTTTATTTTATTTTTTTTTACTTGTTCTACCTCACCTGTTTTTAATATTTGTTAAATATTGTTCATCTACTTGTTCTTACTTGTTCTACCTCACCTGTTTTTACTATTCCTTAAATATTGTTTTTTATATTGAAGTTCAATAAATGTTCCTTTTTTTAAATTGAGACTTGTAACATTTGTTATCAGAGTAATTTTTATGATTGAGGGAGCAAAAGCAGTATCGGCTCTAAATATCGGCTCAAGAAAATCGGTATCGGCGTATCGGCTAAGGCTGCGTATCGGTATCGTATCGGCCCTAAAAAATCTGTATCGGTCGATCCCTAATATATATATATATATATATATATCAGTGGAGGCTTCTTCATTGAGGAGAGGGAGGAAGATCCTCCTTAACATTGTTGAGAATAAAAAATTTAGATTGCCCAGACTACTGTAATGAATGAATTCCCTTAAATATGACTACTTTAATGCATTTGAATACATATAATGTTTGTATCCCTGGGTAAAGGGACATGAGCACCCCCTATCACCTTTTGACAATTACTTCAGGGAGGAAGGTCCTCCCTCAGCCTCCGTTGACTCCCATTCAGTACTGGCGGCCGGTGAATAACATGGGTTTCAATTGGAGAGAGGAGGAAAGTCCTCCTCAGAGTGGGTGTGACCTTACAGGCGTCTGATTCGCGCAAAAATCTAGTCGCACTGCGCTATGAACCAATAGCAGGATCCCTGGCTGGTGAGCAGTGTTGCCAGATTGGGCAGATTTCCCACCCAATTGGGCTACTTTTTCACCACGTTAGGCTGGGAAAATTATCATTGGGCGGGATATTTGCCCAATCTGGCAACGCTGTCGATAACAAACAAACCCGCTCTGCCTGCATTGCCGCTCATGAGACGCAAAGCAGGTGAAATCATCTGAAGGATAACAAAATTCTAATATTTGCGAATATACTGTACAATATATATTATATATATAAATTTATTTCTAATTTCTTCTCATTGACTCTGTAATTGGGCAAGTTTCTGTGCTTGTTTGAGTATGAACCAAACCCCTTCTCCTTTAAAGGTGGGAGAGGTAAAGGTTGTGTTGATCTGGGCTCCCCAACAGCCAGCAGCCCCTGATGCCCTGGAGGAGAAGTCCTGTACGACCCACACCGTGGGGCTGGGACCCGGTGGGCAGGGGGTTGACGGTCCCCTCTACCCTGTGCTTCTCACACACCTTAACCTCAGCGCTGGTGGACGGGACTGATGGTCAGAGCCCCATCGCCAGGTCTGTCACTGGGCCGGAAGAAGGGGAGGATGTTGGTTCTGTTGTAGTAGTAGTAGGGGAGCTTGCTGAACCGTGAGGCGTTGAAGCAGCAGCCGCTGAAGCAGTACATCAGGGTCCTGGAGTCCACGTCGTAGAAGGAGACGCAGCCCCCTTCGTAGTCCACAGACACCCCCACCTTCTGCGGTTGCTGCCCCAGAAGGAAGGGCGCTGGAGGGCTGGCGTTGGCCTGGTACTGCCCATGGTAGAGACCCAGGGTCCAGACACCCTGCTCGGGGCGGAGGTAGATCCAGGGACCCTTCCTCTGGATGGACTCTCTGACCACCCCCACCTCCCATCCCGTCTGACCCCTCACCTCCACCTGGAAGTAGAAACGCCCCGATGAGAAGCCCTTCTTGGCCAGAACACAGTGGTGGGAGTCAGACTCCGCCCCTCCCTCACCCCCCACACCATCGCCATCCTTGTTCACAGCCTCGTCACCTCCCGTCTGGACTACTGCAATTGTCTCCTCTTCGGCCTCCCCCACAAGTCCCTCCGCAAACTACAACTGATCCAAAACTCTGCCGCCCGCATCATCACAAAGACCCCCTCATACCATCACATCACCCCTGTCCTCCAGCAGCTCCACTGGCTCCCCGTAACCCACCGCATTAACTACAAACTCCTAGTGTTTACATTCATGGCCATCCATAACCTCGCCCCTCCCTACCTCTCTGATCTCCTGCACATTAACATCCCCACCCGTTCCCTTCGATCCTCCTCCTCCATCCACCTCTCTGTGCCCCCTGCCCGCCTCAGCACTATGGGGGGCAGAGCCTTCAGTCGCTCTGCTCCCCAGCTCTGGAACTCTCTACCACCCGACCTCCGAAACTGTGACTCTCTCCCCATTTTCAAAGCACAACTAAAAACCCACCTGTTTCGGACTGCCTACTCTCTCTAACCTCCATGCTTCCTGCCATTCTGCCCTATGTATTTTAACTTATTATGTTGTCCTTTCTATGTCTATTTTATCACGTTTTTTGTATATTTCATTGTGTGTTTTATTGTGTGTGATGTACAGTGTCCTTGAGTGACCTGAAAGGCGCTTTTCTAAATAAAATGCATTATTATTATTATTATTATTAAACCTCTTGGGGTTTTTGAGGAGAGGGTCTTGGGTCAGCGGCCCTCCGTACTTCACTCCTTTCTTATCTTGGGAGAGGACCAAGCC
Source organism: Gadus macrocephalus (assembly GCF_031168955.1). Taxonomy (NCBI): domain Eukaryota; kingdom Metazoa; phylum Chordata; class Actinopteri; order Gadiformes; family Gadidae; genus Gadus; species Gadus macrocephalus. Next base: position 1,032,497 of record NC_082397.1, read on the forward strand.
GGGGTGGGCGGTGTCAGCGTCCAGGTCCACCTCCACCCAGTGGTCCTGCTGGGCCTTCAGCTCGTCCTCCTCCACAGGCAGCACCCTCTGCATCTCCCTGCTCAGAGTCTTCTTCACCCTCAGCACCAACGCCTTCACCTCCGCCGCCCACAGCAGCTGCTGCCGGACGGCGCCCCCGGTGGGGCCCCCGGGAGCTAGGGGGGCCGGGGGGGCGGGGAGGGGCCCGGAGGAGGAGGAGGAGCCGTCGAGGAGGAGGAGGAGATCCTTCGTCTGGCAGAGCTCCTCCATCTCCTTGCTCTTCTGTTGGAGCTCTGCTAGCTCCAAGTGGAGCTTTCTGAGATGATGTGTAGCCTTCTCCTCCTCTGACTTCTGCCTCTCCTTCATCACTTCGAGCATCTGCTCCATGTGGGCCTGAGCATATGCAACTAGACATTCAAGAGCCGCCACGCTCTCCTGCGTGTCCGTCTTCACCTCCCTCCTCCTGTCCTCCACACACTTCATTGCGTCTTGAAACTCAAGGGCTTTATGTTTCACCTGCTCCTTTATCTGGAGCACCGTTACTTCTAGACCAGTCCTCCTCTCTGCAGCCTCCTCCTCCAGGGAGACGGTCTGGTGGGTCAGGTGTTCCTCCTTCATACACAGGACGCACACGCACACCTGCTCCTCCCTGCAGAACACCTCCAGCACCTTGTTGTGCTTCTGGCACATGCGGCCGGCCAGGTTCTGCAGCGGCTCCTGCAGCTGGTGCCTCATGAGGCCGGGCACCCTGCGGTGCGGCTCCAGGTGGCGGTGGCAGTAGGACACCAGACACACCATGCAGGTCTTCAGGGCCCTGAGCTTGGAGCCCGGGCAGACGTCGCAAGGCACCTGCCCCGGCCGGGCGACGGAGCCCTCCTCCTCTTGTGTGCTGATGAAGCGCTCCACGATGTCCCGCAGGCCGGTGTTCACCCTGATCTCCGAGGGTCTGCAGGGCTGCCGGCAGCACGGGCAGCACGGCGCCGTCTGGTCGGTCCAGAAGCGGACTATGCAGGCCTTGCAGAAGTTATGACCACATGGCGTGGAAACGGGATCAGTGAAGACCAGGAAACAGATGGGACACTGGAGCTGGTCCTCAGACACATTTGTTGGGGAGGACATGACTTGAGGAGAAGGGAGACCTGGGGAGAAGGGGTGAGGAAGGAGGACAGGGGAGATACGTCAACAAGGCAGCATATCCTCAGGCTCATGATCTACAGATGCTGGAGATTAATCAACTTTCTTCACCAGTAGGAGAGAGTCAAGAGACAACTTATAACCAACCGTTTGTAAACCATTTTTCAACCGTTTGAATTCTAACCATTGCTGTTAGGACAGCGGTCAAAAGTCTAAGAGGAACATGAATGTAATGCCCTCACCCCTCCTCACTCCTCCAGGACGTCACAATCTACATCCTGCCATTCCCCACCACCTTCATCTACTCCTCCCTCACTTCAGGCATTTTTTGAGGGTCCGTCAAGACTGCCAGAATCAAGCCGCTCCTCAAGAAACCGACCCTTGACACCACCGACATCCAGAACTACAGACGGTATCTCTTCTCTCATTCCTTTCTAAAACACTGGATCGTGCCATCTCTGATCAACTGTTCTATCTCTCACACAACAATCTGCCTGACCCTCTTCAGTCCGGCTTCCACTCCACTTAGACAGCTCTCCTCGCAGTGAAAGAGTCACTCCGTGCTGCCAGAGCCCCGTCCCTCTCATCGGTTCACTTCCTCCTCAACCTGTCCATGGCTTTCGACACCGTGAACCACCAGTTCCTTCCTCCTCGCCACTCTGATGCTAAGCTAAAAGGAGCATTTGAGTCATTTCAATGGTTAAGATGGTTTATTTGTTTCTAAGAGCTCATTTTTTTTATTTGTCTGCCCTTAGCTCTTACGGTGTTCCAGAAAGGTAAGGACTCATGTACAAAATAAGAAACGAATGGCTGTACATTAATAAACTATTTGGCTGGGTTCGCTACAACCCTCATCAGTCTGGCTTCAAGACCGCACACTCCACTGAGACAGCTCTCCTTGTGGTGACTGAGTCACTCCATGCTGCTAGAGCCTCGTCCCTCTCATCGGTTCTCATTCTCCTCGACCTGTCCGTGGCATTCGAAACCGGAACCACCAGATCCCCCTCGCCACTCTCGCCAAACTCTCATCACCCTGAATTAGACCCCGAAGCCATTTGTTTTGAGAATAATGGCTGGCTGATGAAGTTATTGGCTGGCTAGCCGGCTCAGCCAAAACCTAAATGGCTGCTGCAGCCGCCAAATTTTTTATGGCTACAAATGGCTGAAATTTTTTCGTGTGTATGTCTCTGTGTGATAGGGCTTTGACTTTTGCCCAAAAATCATATTCGAAGTTCGTTTGATTATTAATGTTAATATTCGAATATTTATTAATAATATTTTGACCATTAAATGCCTTCAGTAAGTCCTGGATTGGGTTTCGCGAGGTTTGTTTACCGGCGTTGCTATGGTTACCGGTCTTGCGTGTTCCAACGGTTTATTAGGTTTCTACTAAATCGCTGTCTGTTCAATACTTCATTCACATTCGGAGTCAAAGCCCTACTATATGATAGAATTATTACTTGATGCAGATAATTCTAGCTGGCTCAGCCAAAGTTTATCAGATGGCGGCTTATTTTGGCTTACACAATTATTGGCTGGCGGCGGCTGAAATTCGAAATGGCAGCGCCTGGCGGCAGCTTCGGGGTCTACCCTGAATGCAGCACGCATCTCAGAATGTCTGGCAGACGTCAGCACTTGGAACGACTACCCATCGCCTGAAGCTTAACTTCAACACGACTGAGCTTCTCCTTATGCCCAGGAAAGACTGCCCTCCCACGGACCTACTGGTCATTGTCGAGGACATTGCGGTTTCTCCATCACCAACCCCGAGAATCCTCTGTGTGTTACTGGACAATCAGTTGTGCTGCACTGCGACCATCACTATTGGCCGGATCCTGCAGATTTTCACTTAGTCTACAACATCTTCAGGATCGGGCCCTTCCTCATGAGGCAAGCCTCGACTACTGCAACTTGCTCCTGGCTGGACTCCCTGCCTCCGCGATCAAACCTTTGCAGCGTATCCAGAATGCAGCAGCACGCCTCGTGTTCAACCTACCAAAATGTGATTCTGCAGTGGGAGCATTATTTGATAGAGGCAAATTGTCTATCCACATACTGTACCCCTGAAATCTTCAATAAAGACATTATAAACCAGCATGTTAACACCCTCTCCATGGGCGGAGGTCTTGTAAGGGGTGCAGCACAGACCTCTCTGGACTGTTGACCACCAACATGAAGACATGCTGATGACACGGCCATGCGCTGCACTGCGACCATCACTGTATTGGCCGGATCCTGCAGATTTTCACTCTACAACAGGAGTGCCCAACCTTTTTTGACCCAAGATCTACTTTTCAAGTAGCCAACCTCCCGAGATCTACCAGTCTAGTGTGAACATTGCAAACCTGCCTTCAGGGGGGGGGGGGGACTTATTCTTGTTTTATTAAAAGGTTTTTCAACCTGACAGCCTGCTGAAAACCTCTGGCAACTTCTGATAACCACCAGCTGAAGGAAACGTTCTTAATGGAAAACCAGCTGTGAACCTTTGGAAGACTTGGAAAAATAAAAGAAAGAAGATCTTTCAAAAGGAATTTAGTTGGACATTGTATCCTCTGAACCATTTTTGAGTTTAGGCAAACATTGAGGCAGAAAAGACTGGAGAAGGACACCTAGCCTTAGTAAAAGAAAAAAACGAACCAACCTGTACAGGAAATGCTTGTTTCCTGAGGAACCCTGACGCTCCACTGGTCTGACCACTGGTCTGATGCTCCTCTGGTCTGACGTGCGACAGGTCTGACGTGCGACTGGTCGGACGCGTGACTGGTCTGACTGCTGGTCTGACGCTCCGGACCGCTGGTCAGAGTTAATTGTGGAACCCTTCCTTCTTGACCGTCGGTTTGAGTTTCGTTTCCGTGAAGTGATCTCGGTCACGTTGTCCGTTGTTACATTCAATTATATTCATCTTTATTGTCATTGTGCAGAGTACAAATACAGTACCATTCATCTATTCAGTGAGTCACTGGCTCTTTAAGGGCGGGTTGTTTACCCCTCTCCTCTCCTCTCTCATCTCATCTCCTCCTCTCTCCTCTCCCCCCTCCTCTTTCTCCTTTCTCCTCTCCCCCCTCTCCTCTCCTCTCTCCTAAAACAAGAATAAATGTGCAGAAGTAGAAAGTGCAAAAAATATGTATGCAGGGAAATAATATACAACAATAATAGTATACAAGCCAATATTGATACACTATATGAAACCCAACCTGGCTGTTTGATACAGTGTTATGTTATGGTGGGTTGTGGGTAAGGCCTGGTGCTCCACCCTAACCTCTGTCCTCCTTTGCCGCCGCCTACCTTTGAGTGAGGTATAATGAAGTTGAATGGCTCGGGAGACAAAGGAGTTCTTCAGTCTGTTGGTTTTGAGGAGCATCCTGTCGCTGAACGAGCTCTTCTGGTTGCTGATGACAGTGTGCAGAGGATGGCTGACGTTGTCCAGAATAGCCAGTAGTTTGGATGTTCTCCTCTCTGCTGCTGTCACCAGAGAGTCCAGCTCCAATCTGAACTGGTCCAGGACGTGGTCTGGACATCCCATAGTCTTTCACCAGCTCTTTGGATTTCGACGTGTTGAGCTGCAGGTGGTTTGTGTGGCACCAAATTTGAAAGTCCCTCACAAGGCTCCAGTACTACTCGTCACTATCACCCTTTATGCATCTCACAATGGCCATGACATCAGCATGTTTTCATGTTGGTGGTCAACAGTCAAGAGGGGTCTGTGCTGCACCCCTTACAAGACCTCCGCCCATGGAGAGGGTGTTAACATGTTTTTATAACATGGCCCCCTTTGATATAAGAAAGGTGTCCCTCAAGGCTCTGTACTGGAGCCCCTTCTGTTCTCCCTATTTACCAGATCTCTGGGCTCTGTAATCAAATCACACTGTTTTTCCTATCACTGCTACGCTGGCGACACTCAGCTATTCCTCTGCTTCCCCTCCTCTGACAACACCCTGATTTCCACAAGCATCTCCGAATGTCAGGCAGACGTCAGCACTTGGAACGACTAACCATTACCTGAAGCTTAACCACAACAAGACTGAGCTCCTCCTTATGCCAGGGAAAGACTGCCCTCACATGGACTGCCCTACTGGTCATTGTCGAGGACATTGCAGTATCTCCACCAGAGGATGATCATGAAGGTCACAACTCTTCTCTGTTTCGGCACCGCAAGGGTGGAACGAGCTCCCTGCCGATGTCAGGATCAGAGATTCTCTCACCAGCCTCAAGACTCACTTGTTTAGAGTTCACCTAGAATCTGCATAGCCTCCCCCTCACCACTATTACGCACTTATTGTATGCTGTACATATTTGCACTTAAAAATATTACTTAGCACATTGCAGCGTCTTATCATATCTATCTTTGCTGCAAATGGGGAATGGGTTAACCTAACAATTGTTAGTGCTTTGCACTTGGTTCTATGAACATCCTTACTGTACCGACAGCAATATATTGTTGTTGTTTTCTGACAAATGTACTTATTGCAAGGCGCTTTGGATAAAAGCATCTTCTAAATTTCCTAAATTTAAATGTAGATGTAATTAATATAAGATGTTTAGAAATGCCGCACCAGAGGGCAGTACGTGCGTTACAGAGTGTGTATTCATACACACACATGTCGCGCTCGCACGGTAGTAGAACATTGTCTCATTGGCAGGCCAAAGACTCTGAAAAATAAAAGAAGGAAGATCTTTCAAGAGTTCAGAACAGCCCAGAGAAGGACACCTAGCCTTAGTAAAAGAAGAAAAACGAACAAACCTGTCCAGAAGAAGTTCGCTTCATGAGGAACCCTGACGCTCCACTGGTCTTACCGCTGGTCTGACGCTATGGACCGCTGTTGACACTCCGCTGGTCTGCGCTGGTCTGAGTCCGGACCGCTGGTCTGAGGTTGTTGAGGAATCCTGCATTCCGGACCGTCGGTTTGAGTTTCGTTTCCGTGAAGTGATCTCGGTCACGTAGTCCGTGATTACATTAGATTAGATTCAACTTTATTGTCATTGTGCAGAGTACAAGTACAGAGACAACGAAATGTAGTTGGCGATCTAACCAGAAGTGCAAAGGAACAATTAAAGTGTAGTATGAACATGAATTCTCACATAGTGCAATATAAGTTTGAAAGTAAACAGGTGTAGTAAGATAACAGAGAATGCAGGTAGGTAGTACGATATGTACAATATACAGACAATTTATATACACACATACAGTACAGTATAGTGCAGCATATGTGGGTGTATGGGTAGTAACAGTATGTACAGTATGGTATAAAAAATAGGCTGGAATAATGCAGGGGGTTTGAACAGTGAAGTAGAGTCTGGACCCACTCAATTGACTAACGTTAACTCACTTGAAGGCTGGTTAGGGTTAGTCTGTTGAAGTTTAAAACTATTGGATCTGCCCAGTGCCACTCTGGATCTGCCATAACCGATCGCTAACGTTTGGCCGGGAATCACTTTGCGCGCAGGCTGTAAACAAACCAAACACCGTGCGTGAAGATGTCCGTCAACGAGAGCTGACTAACGTCACTGTTCTCAGCCACTCCCTCCGTTCGCTGATTGGACGCACAAAATTTGGATGGAGAAAACCCAGGAATATATCACAAATCCAGATGTAGTACTGAATGGAAATTAAAATTGAGCGAAAGGACTTAGGCGGGCGGAGAGTAGTTCCCGCCTCCAGATTCTGGAGCAACCTCGAACTGTGGCCGGGCCCCTGCTGTTACCGGGCCCCTGTGCTGCAGGAGGATCTAGGGGCCCCTCCTGGCCCCTGGGCTGGAGGAGGATCTAGGGGCCCCTCCTGTTACCGGGCCCCTGTGCTGCAGGAGGATCTAGGGGCCCCTCCTGGCCCCTGGGCTGGAGGAGGATCTAGGGGACCCTCCTGTTACCGGGCCCCTGTGCTGCAGGAGGATCTAGGGGCCCCTCCTGTAACCGGGCCCCTGTGCTGCAGGAGGATCTAGGGGCCCCTCCTGTTACCGGGCCCCTGTGCTGCAGGAGGATCTAGGGGCCCCTCCTGTTACCGGGCCCCTGGGCTGCAGGAGGATCTAGGGGCCCCTCCTGGCCCCTGGGCTGGAGGAGGATCTAGGGGCCCCTCCTGGCCCCTGGCCATTGGCCTAGAGGACGAGAGGTCTTTGCACAGACCCTAAGGTACCATCAGCCTCCTTCCTCCAGCATGGCCTTCAATCACACCTTCAAACGAGTCAGTAAAGGTTAATGTTAACTATTACTGTGCTGCCCTCGCACTGACAGCTAGAGAACAACCTTCAAATCCTCCAATAAATCCAAAACGCTTGACTTTTTTTATAACGTTTGCTGAAATCTTCATGAGATTTACACATTAATTTTGTAAAACTGCAACACAATACAGAAATATATAGAAAAATCTATTTTACATAGCTGGACCATTGCAGGAATTAGCCTTATACAGAATAATTAACTATAGCAGTTCAAACAATCAGTACAGGTACTAACAGACTAATAGTGTCAAGGCACAAACAATTAGCTACTTCCCGGTACCATATGCTCAGCTGCATGAACCAAGACCAACTGAACCATTATAAAGAATCATCAATATCAATATGCGCCTGCATTACCAAATGTGTCCACATGGCGACAGCACATTCAAGTAGACTCATAAAACAAACTTTGAAAGACATGCCTTAAAGATAGCAGGACAATTTCTCATTTCTTCTCATTGACTTGATGATTGGGCATGTTTCTGTGTTTGTTTGAGAAAGATCCAAACTCCCCCACCTTTAAAGGTGTGAGAGGTAAAGGTTGTGTTGATCTGGGATCCCTCACGCCCCAACAGCCAGCAGCCCCTGATGCCCTGTGCTGTGTTCCACTATCCATACTATCCATACTTACTAGCCTACGTTTGAGTACGTAGGGCGTTCCAATTCAGACTTATTGGCGTTCCAATAAGTGTACTGAAGGACCCTGATGGTGTAGTCAAAACTGTCAAATCGCGAAGTGTGGATCGATGTACACTTTTCGTACTCAACGGCAGCCATCTTAGCTAGGTAGCGGAAGAGGGCTGAGCCGGGCTGATCCAAAGTCGGCACATTTTCCACATAGCCTGCATTAATACAGTCCTTTAGTAGTTTTTATAGCTTTTATAGCTTTTTATAGCTGCTAGGCGGAAAGAGTTCACCGTTCAAAGCGGGATGTTTATTGCGGGGGAAGAGCAGCGGCGGCAGTGGTGATCGTAATTTCCGGTTAGTGCACCACGGAGTATTAGATTTGGAACAACACTGATATCTGAAAATTAGCGCACTTAGTGAGTGCGGAAAGTGTACTACGCTTGAGTGTCATGGAAGTATGGATATTGGAACACAGCACTGGAGGAGAAGTCCTGTACGACCCACACCGTGGGGATGGGACCCGCTGGGCAGGGGGTTGACGGCCCCCTCTACCCTGTGCTTCTCACACACCTGAACCTCAGCGCTGGTGGACGGGACTAATGGTCAGAAAGCCATCGCCAGGTCTGTCACTGGGCCGGAAGAAGGGGAGGATGTTGGTTCTGTTGTAGTAGTAGTAGGGGAGCTTGCTGAACCGTGAGGCGTTGAAGCAGCAGCCGCTGAAGCAGTACATCAGGGTCCTGGAGTCCACGTCGTAGAAGGAGACGCAGCCCCCTTCGTAGTCCACAGACACCCCCACCTCCTGGGGCCGGTGCCCCAGAAGGTGGGAGGGCGCGGGGTGGCCGGTGTTGACCCGGTACTGCCCATCATAGAGACCAAGGGTCCAGACGCCCTGCTCGGGCCCGAGGTTCATACAGGGACCCTTCCTCTGGATGGACTCTCTGACCACCCCCACCTCCCATCCCGTCTGACGCCTGACCTCCACCTGGAAGTAGAAACGCCCCGATGAGAAGCCCTTCTTGGCCAGAACCCAGTGGTGGAAGTCAAACCTCTTGGGGTTTTTGGGGAGAGGGTCTTGTGTCAGCGGCCCTCTGTCCTTCACTCCTTTCTTATCTTGGGAGAGGACCAAGCCGGGGTGGGCGGTGTCAGCGTCCAGGTCCACCTCCACCCAGTGGCGCTGCTGGGCCTTCAGCTCGTCCTCCTCCCCAGCCAGGACCCTCTGCATCTCCCTGCTCAGAGTCTCCTCCACGCTCTGCACCAACGCCTTCACCTCCGCCGCGCACAGCGGCTGCTGCCGGACGGCGCCCCCGGTGGGGCCCCCGGGAGCCGGGGGGGCGGGGAGGGGCCCGGAGGAGGAGGAGCCGTCGAGGAGGAGGAGGGGATCCTTGGTCTGGCAGAGCTCCTCCATCTCCTTGCTCTTCTGGTGGGCCTCTGCTAGCTCCAAGTGGAGCTTTCTGAGATGATGTGTAGCCTTCGCCTCCTCTGACTTCTGCCTCTCCTTCATCACTCCGAGCATCTGCTCCATGTGGGCCTGAGCATACGTAGCAAGACCTTTAAGAGCCGCCACGCTCTCCTGCGTGTCCAGCTCCACCTCCCTCCTCCTGTCCTCCACACACTTCTTTGCGTCTTGAATCTCAGAGGCTTTATGTTTCACCTGCTCCTTCATCTGGAGCGCCCTGACACCTAGACCAGTCCTCCTCTCTGCAGCCTCCTCCTCCAGGGAGACGGTCTGGTGGGTCAGGTGTTCCTCCTTCATACACAGGACGCACACACACACCTGCTCCTCCCTGCAGAACACCTCCAGCACCTTGTTGTGCTTCTGGCACACGCGGCCGGCCAGGTTCTGCAGCGGCTCCTGCAGCTGGTGCCTCATGAGGCCGGGCACCCTGCGGTGCGGCTCCAGGTGGCGGAGGCAGTAGGACACCAGACACACCATGCAGGTCTTCAGGGCCCTGAGCTTGGAGCCCGGGCAGACGTCGCAAGGCACCTGCCCTGGCAGGGCGACGGAGCCCTCCTCCTCTCGGGTGCTGATGAAGCGCTCCACGATGTCCCGCAGGCCGGTGTTCACCCTGATCTCCGAGGGTCTGCAGGGCTGCCGGCAGCACGGGCAGCACGGCGCCGTCTGGTCGGTCCAGAAGCGGACTATGCAGGCCTTGCAGAAGTTATGACCACATGGCGTGGAGACGGGCTCAGTGAAGACCTGGAAACAGATTGGACACTGGAGCTGGTCCTCAGACACACCCGTGGGGGAAGACATGACTGGAGTAGAAGGGGTGAGGGAGGAGGACAGGGGAGATATGTCAACAAGGCAGCATATCCTCAGGCTAATGCTCTACAGGTACTGGAGATGAATCAACTTTCTTCACCAGTAGAAGAGAGTCAAGAGACACCTTACAATCAACCTTTTGTTAGTAAACCACTTTTCAACCGATTGAATGCTAGCCATTGCAGTAAGGACAGAGGTCAAAAGTCTGAGAGGAAAATTCATTGCCCCCACCCCTCCTCACTCCTTCAGAACGTCTCGATCAACATCCTGCCATTCCTCACCACCCTCATCAACTCCTCCCTCACTCCAGGCCTTTTATCAGGGTCCTTCAGGGCTGCCAGAATCAAGCCGCACCTCCAACATCCAGAACTACAGACCGTTATCTCTTCTCTCATTCATTTCTAAAACACTGGAATGTGCAACCTCTAACCAACTGTCCTCCTATCTCTCACACAACAATCTGCTTGACCCTCAGCAGTCCGGCTTCACGACCGCACACTCGACTGAGACAGCTCTTCTCGTGGTGAATGAGCCACTCCATGCTCCCAGAGCCTCGTCTCTCCCATCGGTATACATTGTCCTCAACCTCTCTGCGGCATTTGACACAGTGAACCACCAGATCCTCCTCGCCACTCTGGCTAAACTCTGCCTTGCTGACTCTGCGCTATCCTGGTTCGTCCTACCTGACGAATCGCACCTATCAGGTCACATTTAATGGCTATTAGTCCAAAGCCTGCACTCTTGACACTGGTGTCCCTCAAGGCTCTGTACTGGAGCCCCTTCTGTTCTCCCTATATACAAGAATCCTGGGCTCTGTAATCAAATCACACTGTTTTTCCTAACAATGCTACGCTGACGAGCTGGGTTATTCCTCTCTTTCCCATCTCTGGCAAACCCCTGATTTCAACCAGCATCTCAGAATGTCTGGCAGATGTCAGCACTTGGAACGACTACCCATCACCTGAAGCTTAACCTCAACAAGACTGAGCTCCTCCTTATGCCAGGGATAGACTGCCCTCACATGGACCTACTGGTCATTGTTGTGGACATTGCATTATCTCCATCACCAACCGCAAGAATCCTCTGTGAGGTACTGGACTTGTATCAGTTGTGCTGCACCGCAAACATCACCGCGGTGGCACGATCCTGAAGATTTGCCCTCCACAACCTCTGCAGGATCCGGCCCTTCCTCACGAGGCAAGCAGCTCAGCCTTTGGTCCAAGTGCTCGGCTTCTCCTGCCTCGACTACTGCAACTATATTGTTGTTTCACCTTCGTCTGACAAATGTACTTATTGTATGTCGCTTGGTATAAAAGCGTCTGCTTAACTTCCTAAATGTCAATGTAAATATAATTAATATAAGTGACTGTGAATGTCGCACCAGAGGGCAGCACTGAGCAGAGGAGGTCACCTGGGTCGAGGGTGATTTAATTGATTCAGGCGTCGGGGTTCGCCGGCTTTGTCTGAAGTATGTTGAAGCAAGACAAAGTAGAAAACTAAAAACTACAACTGGGTGTGCATCAATGTAGAGCCGATGGCATGGACACCATTGGTTTGTAAACAATTTCCCTCGTTTGGGTTTATTTGTTTATTTGGATTTGTTGGGATGAAAAGGGGACAAATGTGAGGAATACGAAAATATGTATAGCATGAAATTGCTGATAATTTTGACAGTAGGTCGATAATGTTTATTTACTTTCTATTTTCTTATTGCTTTATTAAAAGGTTTTTCAACCTGACAACCTGTTGAAAACATCTGGCAAACTTCTGACAAACACCAGCTGAAGGAACAGCCCTTACTGGAAAACCAGCTGTGACCCTTTGGAAGACTTGGACAAATAAAAGAAAGAAGAATGTTGGAGCTTTTCAGTTGTAAGATTTAATTATAAAACATTTATTTAGTTTGTTTGCTTAATATAAAATAATTTGATGATTTTATGTTTATTTTCTTGTTTGTATAATGAATTAAAGTTAATTGAAATGATTGGGCGGCTGTGGCGCACCGGGTGTCCAACCTATATATAGAGGTAGGAGGGAATAGGTAAGACAGGCACTGGGAAGGGTCATGTTTTTTTACCAAATGTACCAGAGAGACAAAGGAGATGAGGCAGCAAGTTCACACTGTTGCACATTTGTTTTGTTTGCTTGTGTAGTGAACCTCAGTAGGGGTTGCGAATGCAACCCCATCTTAGCTCCTCCCCCTGCTCCCAGGTGCAAGATAAAAAGGCCAAGATGGCTGAACTCAGCCTCTGTTGGTTACCTCCTAGGGTGGAGAGTAGGGTCCCCGTTTTGTAACAGTTTTGAGTTCCCATTTGAACTTTTATTAATTAGTGTCTCTTGTTTTTTAGGATCCCCTGCTACGGATTTAGTTCTGTTTTAGCTGTGCTGTTCTGTTTTGGTTTGGTTCTGTTTTGGTTTTGGTTCTGTTTTGCTATTTTGTTTTGATTGCTTTAGTTCAGTTTGCTTTTGTGTTATTTCCCCTTTTTCTGTTTCATTGTTTGACCATTAGGTTGCTGGGTTACTTAAAGTGTAATTCCGGCGTAAATTGAACCCAGGATGTTTGTTTTGGCATTAAAACCCATCAAATAAGCCTCCCAGATACCCTTTTCATTGAAAATCGAGTATTATAGTTTGCCGGGCGCAATGTTTGGCGTCCATGTTGTTGACTTGGGGCATAGTGTTTCGCTTCTAAATCCGCATTTTTTAACCACTAAATAGCACCAAACCTCTGCAGTAGCATGACTAGGGTCCCTACACATAAAACGAAGCACAAACAACTTAGTTTGCAAACCCGGAGTTTATTTAAAAAGACAGTTTAACAAGCATTACCGGGAGGTCCGTGTTTACAGGAAGTCCACAGAAGTCGATTGCCGAATGCGCCGGAGTTCAGTTCAAGGAGGAAAGTTTTGGAATTTATAATTTATATAATATATATTTATAAATAATATATAGCAAGTGTTGACACGTAAATTAAAGGAATTGCATATGTAAGTTACAGTTACAAAATAATTGTTCGCTACAATCAAGCATGGCACGTTGTTGACGGCAGACGCACTGCACACGTGATTGACGCATAGAGTGAAGGACAGCTCAAGCACCGGAGAAGACGACCCATCCACAGCTTGAAGTCAAGAGAGAGATGGTTCGTGTTTGCGTCAAGAAACAAAGTTATAAGCCCTAACTTCATTCGAGGAAGTGAAAGATGATCTTGTGAGTTGTCCAGGTAGGTTAACCTCGATTTATTGTGCATAAGGATTTGTGGTGGGAATTGACCTTGGGTGTCTTGAAAGGCGCCTCTAAATTAAATGTATTATTATTATTTACGGACCACGTCAATCGTTTTCTGCGTCAACCGGGTAGAATAAAGTCATCAGAACGTTTAACAATTGCGGTCATATTTGTGTGAAAACGGTACAAGACCATACAACAAACAATTAAACAAACGTTGCAAGGAGAACTCCATTGCATTGGCTAAAGCCAGGAATTCACATTGCCAAGACAGCATTGCCCCCCAATAGGCCTACTACCTTACCATTTGGTTAATAAAATGGTAATCTATATCAGTGGAAGCTGATAATGGACTTCTCCTTGCAACGTTTGTTTTATTGTTTGTTGTATGGTCTTGTACCGTTTTCACACAAATATGACCGCAATTGTTAAACGTTCTGATGACTTTATTCTACCCGGTTGACGCAGAAAACGATTGACGTGGTCCGTAAATTCCCACCACAAATCCTTATACACAATAAATCGAGGTTAACCTACCTGGACAACTCACAAGATCATCTTTCACTTCCTCGAATGAAGTTAGGGCTTATAACTTTGTTTCTTGACGCAAACACGAACCATCTCTCTTGACTTCAAGCTGTGGATGGGTCGTCTTCTCCGGTGCTTGAGCTGTCCTTCACTCTATGCGTCAATCACGTGTGCGGTGCGTCTTCCGTCAACAACGTGCCATGCTTGATTGTAGCGAACAATTATTTTGTAACTGTAACTTACATATGCAATTCCTTTAATTTACGTGTCAACACTTGCTATATATTATTTATAAATATATATTAGATAAATTATAAATTCCAAAACTTTCCTCCTTGAACTGAACTCCGGCGCATTCGGCAATCGACTTGTGTGGACTTCCTGTAAACACGGACCTCCCGGTAATGCTTGTTAAACTGTCTTTTTAAATAAACTCCGGGTTTGCAAACTAAGTTGTTTGTGCTTCGTTTTATGTGTAGGGACCCTAGTCATGCTACTGCAGAGGTTTGGTGCTATTTAGTGGTTCAAAAATGCGGATTTAGAAGCGAAACACTATGCCCCAAGTCAACAACATGGACGCCAAACATTGCGCCCGGCAAACTATAGTACTCGATTTTCAATGAAAAAGGTATCTGGGAGGCTTATTTGATGGGTTTTAATGCCAAAACAAAGATCCTGGGTTCAATTTGCGCCGGAATTACACTTTAACCCCTGTTTTGCTGTTTGGTTTGGTTTTGCTCCAGTTTTCTTTATTTAGTTATTATTATTATTGTAATAAAAGAAACGGTTAGTATATTTATTGTCTCTGCCTCTTTAGTTCTTGAACCTGTGTCCTTATTATTTCTGTAATATCATAGTTGAATTTTCTTTGTTCTATATTTCCTGGGGTGTAATGCCGCGTTTTCACTGCAGGGTGCAGAACGGATCGGTTCGCAAAGGTGCGGTACGGGTTGCGTTTTCACAGCCAAAAGTGGGCGTGACCCGGACTGAGCCGTACTCGTTTTGCCCTCGTCTTCAGTACTCCTCCGTTGGGGTACTGAGACACCTGAAAGGGTCCCGGGAAATTCTAGCTACACACCCTCCGCTGATTGGTCGACAGAATCATCACTTCCGGGCGACGTGGGGATAAAAACAAACAGTAGCCTCGAGGTATTATTCTTTACAATTAACAGGTCGCGTAAAACGCTTGCTTGGGTGAACAAGGAGGTGGAGACGTTAGTCTGCATTCTTGGGGAGGAAGACGTTTTTTACGATGTTTACGGAGCTGCCGCGGCGATCGACATCCGGCCTACCTTAAAGGGTACTGTCGGCGGTGGAAACGCGACCTCGGAACTGAGCCGGGCTATACCGCCCCCTCCCTCCCGCACCTTTGCGAACCGATCCGTTCCGCACCCTGCAGTGGAAACGCGGCATAATTCCCCAGGTGGCGTTGTCGGTCCTCTTTAGTTATTTCCCCCTCCCCCCGTTCATATTGGTCCCCCTGGTACCTCAGTGGCTATTTTGATTACGTTGCTTAGTTTAATTTCTTTACATTCCAGTTATGTTTCATTGAGGACAAATCGCAGCTACAAAGATCTTTCAAGAGTTTAGGCAGACATTGAGACAGAAAAGCCCGGAGAAGGACACCTAGCCTTAGTAAAAGAAATAACCGAACCAACCTGTCTAGGAGAAGCTCGTTTCTTGAGGAACCGTGACGCTCCACTGGTCCGACCACTGGTCTGACGCTCCGCTGGTCTGACCCTCCAATGGTCTGTCTGACGCTGGACTAGTCGGAATGCTGGTCTGACGCTCCGCTGGTCTGACCCCGGACCGCTGGCCTGAGGTCCTTGAGGAACCCTCCCTTCCGGACCGCCGGTTTGAGTTTCGTTTCCGTGAAGTGATCTCGGTCACGTAGTCCGTGTTTACATTAGATTAGATTCAACTTTATTGTCGTTGTGCAGAGTACAAGTACAGAGACAATGAAACGTATTTGGCGATGTGGAAAGGTGCAGTATAACATGAATTTTCATATAGTGCAATATAAGTTAGAAATTAAACGGGTGCAGTAAGATAACAGAGAATGCAGGTAGTACGATATGTACTACAATATATACACACATACACGTAGGCCTACAGTATAGAGCCGCATAGATGGGTGTTGGGGAGTTACAGTATTGTGGCGTACGATAACAGAATAGCCTACAGTAGGCTATAGTATAAATAATAGGGTGGAATAATGCAGGGTGTTTTGAACAGTGAAGTAGTGCAACACAGCAAAGTAAAGAGACCTAGTGAGGTATTAGCAGCATAAATTGGATATATCGGATGAACGCAGTTGGTATGGGAGTAAAGAATATGATATGTACCAATCCTATGTTCCTAATGCAGATGGAGTTCTTTTCGTGACGTCAGAGGGACTTTTCCGAGGAGTCTGACGTCACGACCAAGAGGCCCCCTCATGTGTTGACGTTCGGATATTTATTGATTGCTTTTAGGCTTAAAAAATAATCATTTATAATTTCACGTGATTATACTTCTGTCTGTCTGTCTTTCTCTCTGGTTGTCGGTCGGTCTGTCGTCTGTCACTGACGTGTTATGTCCACTAGAGGTCAGTCGCCATGGAAAATATTTATTATATATGTGGTTAGGCCCATATCCAATCTCCGCAATAGGAGCAGAAGGATTAAAAAATGAGTCATTAAAGGAGTCGTTTTACTGAGGAGGCTGCATTCACATCGTCTACAGATTCAGAGGTTCATCTCTGCGAGTCCGCGACTGAAGAAAATGAGTCAGCCGTGACGCAGAGAGAGAGAGAGAGAGAGAGAGAGAGAGAGAGAGAGAGAGAGAGAGAGAGAGAGAGAGAGAGAGAGAGAGAGAGAGAGAGAGAGAGAGAGAGAGAGAGAGAGAGAGAGAGAGAGAGAGAGAGAGAGAGAGAGAGAGAGAGAGAGAGAGAGAGAGAGAGAGAGAGAGCATCCCACCATAGTCGGTGTATCGCAGCCGTAGTCCGACGTGTTGACCGAGAAGCAGATTCTCCAGATCAACCAGATCACCAGATTCACCAGATCCATCCTCCACTACAGGCTTGTGTTCAGGTACGTTCTGCTGGGTTCGAGCCCCGCCGTATTGTTATTGCGTCGCTGTGGTCGGATGTTGTTGTGTGGGTTGGGCTCCGTGTCGTGCTCATGGAGGATGTTCGTGTTGATCGGAGATGGCTCTTCTGTGACGCATTTCATCACCGAATGGAGACTATCGGCCCGGCTGGTTGGCCGGACACCGCGGGGTCCAGGCCACTCGGTGTCCGGACATCGCGGTGTTCAGTACCGCGTTGTTTTCCGTCTGATTCGTCTCTCCTCTCCTGCGTCGCACCAGCCGCCCTCCATCCTCTACGCACCTCGGGATCCTCTCTCTCCACCCACCGAGGACCCACCCAACGTCCCACACTACACCACCCTGCAACCCCCTACAGCTCCCTACACTACACTACCCTATATCACCCTACACCACCCTAGGGCAGCAGCGGTGCATTGCGTTCATTCATAGTGAGGATGCGTGTGGTTGTGTTACGGGTGTAAGATGGAGGATGGAGAGGGCCACGGTTCTGGATAGGCCGACATGAAGACGTTATCACATCTCGTGTTCCATATGTTATCTTTTATATTAATGTTAGTGTTGACAGCATCTCGAAGGGGTGTGGTTTTGTTTTGTTATTTGTCAGTGAGTAGAAACTGAATTTAAAATGAAGCTCCTGTTATTGCCCGTTATTATTGCAAATCTGATAAGATCCGTTCCGGGTCATCCCACTATGAAGCGTTTTAAAGATTATAGCCCATTGGCTCACGATGAAGAGAGCGAAACGCTCCGCGGTTAGGCTCAGGTTTACACCCCTTTAATAAGGAGAATAACAAAGGTTCACACCCCACCCCTGGTTCAACCATGTTATCAAATTATATTGTTATCATGTCATGTTATGTTATCATGTTATTATGTAATCATGTCATGTAATTATGTTATCATGTCATGTTATCATGTTATTATGTTATCATGTCATGTTATCATGTTTTTATTTTATCATGCTATTATTTTATCATGTCATCATGTTATCGTGTTATTATGTTATTATGTTGGTATGTTGGTATGTTATAATCTTATCATGTTAACATGTTATGTTATCATGTTATTATGTTATGTTATTATGTTGTCATGTTAATATGTTATTATGTTATCATTTTATTATGTTATCATGTTGTCATGTTAATATGTTATGTTATTATCTTATTATATAATGTTATTATGTTTTGTTATTATCTTATTATGTAGGGTAGGATATATATCTTTACAGTAGTATAGATATAATGTCGAGTAGATAGGATGTAGGGTTGTATGGATTAGGGTGGAGGTTAATATAGATATGATAGAGGGCAGGATAGGTTAGGTATGATGTAGGGTAGATACTTAGGATGTAGGGTAGGGTAGATATGATGTAGAGTAGAGTAGATATGATATAGGGTAGGATAGGTATTATGTATGTTAGGTATGATGTAGGGTAGATATGATATAGGGTAAGTATGATGTAGAGTAGGTTTGATGTAGGGTAGATACAGGATGTAGGGTAGGATAGGTATAATGTAGGGTAGGTATGATGTAGGGTAGGATAGGTTTGATGTAGGGTAGGTATGATGTAGGGTAGCTATGATTTAGGGTAGGATAGGTATGAGGGAGGGTAGATAGGATGTAGGATAGGGAAGAGGCGATGTAGGGTAGGTATAATGTAGGGTAGGTATAATGTAGGGTAGGTATGATGTAGAGTAGGTGTGACATAGAGTGGGTGTGACGTAGGGTAGGTATGACGTAGGGTAGGTATGACGTAGGGTAGGTATGACGTAGGGTAGGTATGATGTAGGGTAGGTATGATGTAGGTTGGGTATGACGTAGGGTAGGTATGATGTAGAGTAGGTGTGACAGAGTGGGTGTGATGTAGGGTATGATGACGTAGGGTAGGTAGGATGTAGAGTAGGTATGACGTAGGGTAGGTATGTTGTAAGGTAGGTGTGACGTAGGGTAGGTGTGACGTAGGGTGGGTATGACGTAGGTTGGGTATGACGTAGGGTAGGTAGGATGTAGAGTAGGTATGATGTAGGGTAGGTATGACGTAGGGTAGGTATGATGTAGGGTGCAGCCTGCTGACTGACGTCCTCCTGAATGGTTCAGATGATGAGTTTAGTTTGATTCCTTCTGTTTGTTCTGGAGTCTCTGGAGATGTTGACCTCCTCCCCCATCTCCCCCTCCTCCCCCATCTCCCCCTCCTCCCCCATCTCCCCCAGGCTGAGGGATGACCAAAGAGGAGAACCAAGAGGAGCAGCGCGAGGAGCGCGACCAGCAAGAGGAGGCGCAGGCCCAGCGAGAGGAGGAGGAGCGCTTCACTGAGGAGGAGGAGGAGGGAGAGGGAGAAGGAGACGACTATGAATTAGAAGAGGAGGAGCAGGAGGAGGTGGAGAAGGAGGAGAGAGCAGAGGACGAAGAGGAGGAGCCGGAGGAGGAGGAAGGCAGGAGACAGGAGGAGGAGGAGGCGGTGGAGGAGAGGGAGGAGCCACAGCCTGGAGGAGAGCAGGCGGTGGTGACGGAGCACCTGAGCCCCGTCCAGGAGCCGCAGCGTCGACCCATGGTTCACCCCTCGGCCCAGGCCCCGCTGCCCAAGGACTACGGTAACTTACAAATACAAAGAAATACATTTAGATATATAAATACCCATCACATACTCCCCCACTCAGCTATGACCCTTTCCCCCCCCAGCCTTCACCTTCTTCGACCCCAACGACCCGGCCTGCCAGCAGATCCTCACCAGCCCCGACACAACGATCCCAGAGCTGTTCGCCATCATCAGGCAGTGGGTCCCCCAGGTCCAGCACAAGATACACATCATCGGGAACGAGGTACACACACCCACACACACGCACACGCACGCACACACAGAAACACACACACATGCACACACTCACTCACACACACACATACACACGCACACGCAGCACGCAGACTCTTACCTGTTCCTACCCACTTACCTCCTCTCTCCTCTCTCCTCTCCTCTCCTCTCTCCTCCCCTCTCTCCTCTCTTCCCTCTCTCCTCTCTCCTCTCCTCTCTGCTCTCCCCTCTCCTCTCCTATCTCCTTCTCCTTTCCTCTCTCCTCTCCTCTCTCCTAGATCTTGAAGCGTGGTTGTCATGTCAACGACCGAGACGGACTGACGGACATGACGCTGCTCCACTACAGCTGTAAGGCTGGGGCCCACGGAGTAGGTAAGACAGGTGGAGCGACAGACAGGTGGAGCGACAGACAGACAGACAGTTATAGATACATACAGACAGACAAGGGTATACAGGCAGTCCGACAGACAGGTCTACAGAGAGTCAGACAGGTCTGCAGAGAGACAGGTCTACAGAGGGTCAGACAGGTTTCCAGAGAGTCAGACAGGTATACAGAGAGAGAGGTTTACAGAGAGTCAGAGCTGTGTGTCTCAGAGACAGACAGGTCTCCAGAAAGACAAACAGGTGTGTGTGTCCAGAGAGACAGACAGGTCTCAGACAGATGGTGTGTGTCCAGAGAGACAGACAGGTGTCAGACAGACGGTGTGTGTCCAGAGCGACAGACAGGTGTCAGACAGACGGTGTGTGCCCAGAGAGACAGACAGGTGTCAGACAGACAATGTGTGTCCAGAGAGACAGACAGGTGTCAGACAGACGGTGTGTGTCCAGAGAGACAGACAGGTGTCAGAGGGTGAGAGGTTTGTGTCCCGAAAGTCAGACAGGTGTCAGACAGACGGTGTGTGTCCAGGGAGACAGACAGGTGTCAGACAGACGGTGTGTGCCTCAGAGAGACAGACAGTGAGACAGACAGGGGTCAGACAGCCAGGTGTCAGACAGACGGTGTGTGTCTCAGAGAGACAGACAGTAAGACAGACAGGGGTCAGACAGCCAGAGAGACAGACAGAGAGACAACCAGGTGTCAGACAGACGGTGTGTGTCTCAGAGAGACAGACAGGGAGACAGCCAGGTGTCAGACAGACGGTGTGTGCCTCAGAGAGACAGACGGAGAGACAGCCAGGTGTCAGACGGGCGCTTTGTGTCTCAGAGAGACAGACAGGGAGACAGACAGGTGTCAGACAGACAGTGCGTGTCCAGAGAGACAGACAGGTGTCAGACAGACGGTGTGTGCCTCAGAGAGACAGACAGAGAGACAGCCAGGTGTGAGACGGGCGCTGTGTGTCTCCAGGGGACCCTGCGGCCGCCCTGCTCCTGGCCAGCCAGCTCATCTCTCTGGGGGCCGACGTGGGGCTGAGGAGCCGCTGGACCTCCATGAACGCTCTGCACTACGCCGCCTACTTCGACGTCCCCCAGCTGATCAGAGTGCTGCTGAGGGCCGCCAGCCCCCGCGGTACGCACACGCACACACACACACACACACACACGCACACACACACACACACGCACGCACGCACGCACGCACGCACGCACGCACACACACACACACACACACACACACACACACACACACACACACACACACACACACACACACGCACGCACGCACACACACACACACACACACACACACACACACACACACACACACACACACACACGCGCACGCACACGCACACTGCACACGCAACCGCACGTACACACGCACGCACGCACACACAGACACACACACACACACACACACACACACACACACACACACAACTGCACGCACACACACACACACACACACACACACACACACAGACACACACAGACACACACACACACACAGACACACACACACACACACACACACAGACACACGCAACCGCACGCACACACACACACACAACTGCACGCACACGCACACACACACACACACGTGCACACGCAACCGCACGTACACACGCACGCACACACAGACACACGCAACCGCACGCACACACACACACACAACTGCACGCACGCACACGTGTTTGTTTGTGTAGTGTGTACTCACAGTGTGTTTTGTTGTGTGTGTGTGTGTGTGTGTGTGTGTGTGTGTGTACTGTATATTCACAGTGTGTTTTGTTGTGTATGTGTGTGTACTCACAGTTTGTTGTGTGTGTAGTGTGTACTCACAGTGTGTTGTGTGTGTGTAGTGTGTACTGACAGTATGTTGTGTGTGTGTGTAGTGTGTACTGACGGTGTCTTGTGTGTGTAGTGTGTACTGACAGTGTGTGTGTAGTGTGTACTGACTGACAGTATGTTGTCTGTGTAGTGTGTACTGACAGTGTGTGTGTAGTGTGTACTGACAGTGTGTGTGTAGTGTGTACTGACAGTGTGTGTGTAGTGTGTACTGACAGTGTGTGTGTGTGTGTAGTGTGTACTGACATTGTGTGTGCGTGTAGTGTGTACTGACAGTGTGTGTGTGTGTGTAGTGTGTACTGACAGTGTGTGTGTAGTGTGTACTGACATTGTGTGTGTGTGTAGTGTGTACTGACATTGTGTGTGCGTGTAGTGTGTACTGACAGTGTGTGTGTGTGTGTAGTGTGTACTGACAGTGTGTGTGTGTGTGTGTGTGTGTGTGTGTGTAGTGTGTACTGACAGTGTGTGTGTGTGTGTGTGTGTAGTGTGTACTGACAGTGTGTGTGTGTGTGTGTGTGTGTGTGTGTGTGTGTGTGTGTGTGTGTGTGTGTGTAGTGTGTACTCACAGTGTATTGTGTGTGTGTGTGTAGTGTACTGACATTGTGTGTGTAGTGTGTACTGACAGTGTGTGTGTGTGTGTAGTGTGTACTGACAGTGTGTGTGTGTGTGTAGTGTACTGACAGTGTGTGTGTGTGTAGTGTGTACTGACAGTGTGTGTGTGTGTAGTGTGTACTCACAGTGTGTTGTGTGTGTGTGTAGTGTACTGACAGTGTGTGTGTGTGTAGTTCTGAACTCCACCTGCAGTGACTTCAGCCACGGCACCGCCCTTCACATCGCCGCCTCCAACCTGTGTCTGGGCTCCGTCAGATGTCTGCTGGAGCACGGGGCCAGCCCGGTCGTCAGGGTAACCACCGCCCCTCTCCTCCGGCGCTCTGGTCAACATGGACCCCCTCTCATCCCTCTCTTCCTTTCTTTTCCCTCTCCTCCCTCCCCTCCCTCCCTCCTCCCTCTCCTCCCTCCTTCCTCTCTCTTCCCTCCCTCCTGACTCACTCTCTTGTCTCCCACTCCTCCCTCCCGCTCTCTCCCTCCTCCCTCCCTCCTCCCTCCCTCCTCCCTCTCCTCCCTCCCTCCTCACTCTCCTGTCTCCCTCCCCTCCCTCCCCCTCTCTCCCGCTCCCTCCCTCCTCCCTCTCCTCCCTCTCCTCCGTCCTCCCTCTCCTCCCTCCCTCCTCACTCTCCTGTCTCCCTCCCCCTCTCTCCCGCTCTCTCCCTCCTCCCTCCCTCCTCCCTCTCCTCCCTCCTTCCTCTCTCCTCCCTCCCTCCTCACTCTCCTGTCTCCCTCCCCTCCCTCCCCCTCTCTCCCGCTCTCTCCCTCCTCCTCCCTCCCTCCTCCCTCCCTCCTCCCTCTCCTCCCTCCCTCCTCACTCTCCTGTCTCCCTCCCCTCCCTCCCCCTCTCTCCCGCTCCCTCCCTCCTCCCTCTCCTCCGTCCTCCCTCTCCTCCCTCCCTCCTCACTCTCCTGTCTCCCTCCCCTCCCTCCCGCTCTCTCCCTCCTCCCTCTCCTCCCTCTCCTCTCCCTCCTCCCTCCCTCCTCCCTCCTTCCTCTCTCCTCCCTCCCTCCTCACTCTCCTGTCTCCCTCCCCTCCCTCCCCCTCTCTCCCGCTCTCTCCCTCCTCCCTCCCTCCTCCCTCTCCTCCCTCCTTCCTCTCTCCTCCCTCCCTCCTCACTCTCCTGTCTCCCTCCCCTCCCTCCCCCTCTCTCCCGCTCTCTCCCTCTCCTCCCTCCTCCCTCTCCTCCCTCCTTCCTCTCCCCTCCCTCCCTCCTCCCTCTCCTCCCTCCTCCCCCTCCTCCCTCCCTCCTCCCTCCTCCCCCTCCTCCCTCCCTCCTCCCTCTCCTCCCTCCTCCCCCTCCTCCCTCCCTCCTCCCTCTCCTCCCTCCTTCCTCTCTCCTCCCTCCCTCCTCACTCTCCTGTCTCCCTCCCCTCCCTCCCCCTCTCTCCCGCTCTCTCCCTCTCCTCCCTCCTCCCTCTCCTCCCTCCTTCCTCTCCCCTCCCTCCCTCCTCACTCTCCTGTCTCCCTCTCCCTCCCTCCCCCAGAACGATAAGGGCCAGGGCCCGGCCGACGTGGTCCCCGACCCCATGGACATGACGCTGGACAAGGCGGAGGCGGCGCTGGTTGCTAAGGAGCTGAAGATGCTGCTGCTGGACGCCGTGCCGCTGAGCTGCCTGCTGCCGCGCGCCACGCTGCCCAACTACGACAACATCCCGGGGAACGTCATGCTGTCCTCCCTGGGGCTGAGGCTGGGGGACCGCGTGCTGCTGGACGACATGAAGGTGGGGGCAGGGGGCAGGGGGCAGAGGTCAGAGGTCAGAGGGCAGGGGGTGGGGCAGGGGTCAGAGGGCAGGGGGCAGAGGTCAGAGGGCAGGGGGTGGGGCAGGGGTCAGAGGGCAGAGGTCAGAGGGCAGGGGGTGGGGCAGGGGGCAGAGGTCAGAGGTCAGAGGGCAGGGGGTGGGGCAGGGGTCAGAGGGCAGGGGGCAGAGGTCAGAGGGCAGGGGGTGGGGCAGGGGTTAGGGTGGAGTTTGTTGTTAGGTAAGGCAAGGGTAATGTTAGTAGTTAGGGTGGGGTTAGATGTTAGGGTCACGGTTAATGTCAGTACCAGGAATAGGGTTTGGGGTTAGGAGGTTAACACAACCTACCCCCAACCCTAGAGCTACACAACAGCCATTGGTGCATCTGTCACCACGACAACCAGACAGCGTTGCTATGATACGACACCGGGCCTCTGCACATAGTCCTTATTCCGTATTCCATGACATATTTACATTACTTCTGTGTATCTGATCTTTCAGGATTGTATGTTTCTTACCTCAATGATCATTTTATACCAACGATGTTACAAACATGCGATGTTTAGGACGCGATGTGAAGTTTTGCGACGTAGCGTCGCGCGGTTGTTGCTATAGTAACCCTGGTGTTGTTGGTTGTTCTGAACCGTGTGTTCCGACTACGTAGCCCCGTAGCAACCCGAACACAGGCGACGGCATCTCATCGACAATCCCCCCCAGACAGGTGGGTGGGCCGCGTTGCCCGCGGCGACTGAATCCGTTACCGTGGAAACCTAGAGGGACCGACTCCGGGACCTCGTCCATAGTCGGTTGAGTCAGACTCTGGGTCTGAAATCTGGGAAGAACTTGACACATTCCCTTCAAATAACGTATTTGTTAAGTAATTAATTAACGTAATGATCAGTTAGCTTATCTCTTCCCTGCTTAGCTCCTTAGCCAACACCTAGCTACACCTAGCTAACCTCAGCTAACCGCTATCCCAGCGCTAACATTACTGACAGCCATCAGAAATATACATTGTACCTGACAGGTCGGAGGTCAGGTCCCAACTAATGTAACACTGAATGATATAACCTGCTCTTTGAATCAGCTTGGATGTCCTGTGTTTCTCTCCCCTCTCCCCTTTCCGCCTCCCCTCTCCTCCTCTTCTCCTCCTCCCCTCCCCTCTCCCCTCTCCACCCCTCTCCTCCTCTCCTCCTCTCCTCTCCTCCTCTCCTCCTCTCCTCCCCTCTCCCCCTCCCCTCTCCTCCCCTCTCCTCCTCTCCTCCTCCCCTCTCCTCCTCTTCTCCTCCTCCCCTCCCCTCTCCCCTCTCCACCCCTCTCCTCCTCTCCTCCTCTCCTCTCCTCCTCTCCTCCTCTCCTCCCCTCTCCCCCTCCCCTCTCCTCCCCTCTCCTCCTCTCCTCCTCTCTCCTCCCCTCTTCCTCCTCTCTCCCCTCTCCTCCTCCCCTCTCCCCTCTCCTCCCCCCCTCTCCCCCTCTCCTCCCCTCTCCCCCCTCCAGCCCGGGACTCTGCGGTTCTGTGGGACCACTGAGTTTGCGAGCGGCCAGTGGGTGGGGGTGGAGCTGGACCGCCCCGAGGGCAAGAACGACGGCAGCGTGGGCGGAGTCCGCTACTTCATCTGCCCCCCCAAGCTAGGTACCAGTACTACTGCAATACTAGTACAATACTAGTACAATACTTCTTCATCTCCCCCCAAGCTAGGTACTACTGCAATAATACTGGAATAATACTGGAATAATACTGCAATACTACTGCAATACTACTGCAGTACTACTGCAATACTAGTACAATACTAGTACAATACTAGCACAATACTAGTACAATACTAGCACAATACTAGTACAATACTAGTACAATACTAGTACAATACTAGCACAATACTAGTACAATACTTCTTCATCTCCCCCCAAGCTAGGTACTACTGCAATAATACTGGAATAATACTGCAATACTACTGCAATACTACTGCAGTACTACTGCAATACTACTGGGATAATACTGCAATACTTATATACTTAAATATAATAAGTATATCTATATAAGGTATAGGGCTGCAACAACGAATCGATAGAATCAATAAAAATCGATTACTAAATGCGTTGGCAACGAATTTGGTCGTCGATTCGTTGTGTCGCACGATTAATAAGTTACTCATAAGCGCAGCACTGTTTACAGCCAGCCGCCGACAGGTTGGTTCACGGTTCATGCACGCCCACAGCGAGCTTTAGTGTGAGCGACCACAGCTTGTATTTTGGTCATATCTTAAAACTGGACTGTAGGCCTACATAAAAGTGTTGTACCTTCACTGTCTTTGGGTTAAAAAAACTCCTTAAACTCAGTATCCGTCTAGTCCAACCGAAAACTGTCAGCTGCTGCTGCTGTAGACGTTGTGCAGACGGGCTCGGAGTCGGCACCGCTGCATCAACAGTCATTCAAAGCAGCGGTAGTAATCACACAACCGGACGGTGGAGAAACTCCCGTCAGTTAAAAATAGTAATGCCGTTTTTAAATCCATGTTAAAATCGGCAGGATATAGAGCTAGTTAGCTTAAAAACTAACCAATGGTCACAAACAGTGTCAAATGTGATGTGTTCAGGTCAGCTCAGTAATATGATTGATGTGTTCAAATGCAACTGAAAAATAATAATAATAATAATAATTGAGATTTTGGTGAAAACTTGTTTTCCCAGTAATATAAAATAGATAGTAAAGATAGAATTATGACCTGTTTAATGTCCTATCTTGAACTATCATCTTATCAGCAATTAAAGCAATATTACAAGTTCTATTTCAAGGAGTCTCGAAAATGGTATCAATAGGTTCGACCGGTTAACCATGGACATCCCTTATATACATATAAAAGTATATCATACATTGTATGTTTTTTTTTGTGTTATCCCAGTTATGTTTTTTTAATTTTTTTATTATTTAATATTACTTTTAATAGTTCCGGGACATTGGAGCAATAACCTGGTGTTTTTACACTTCAGTGTGCACTGTGAATTTGAAGTAATGTTCAGTTTTTGAATAAAGATGCGGCAATTCCAAATGTTTCTTTTTTTTATCCGATTCATCGATTAATGGAAAAAATAATCGACAGATTAATCGATTATTAAAATAATCGTTAGTTGCAGCCCTAATAAGGTATATTTAATAGTATATCTGACAGGTGTACTGTGGTCCTCAGGTATCTTTAACAGGCCTATGTTCTGCATTGTGGTCCTCAGGTGTATCTAACAGGTGTATTGTGGTCCTCAGGTGTATCTAACAGGTGTACTGTGGTCCTCAGGTATCTTTAACAGGCCTTGTTCTGTACTGTGGTCCTCAGGTATCTTTAACAGGCCTATGTTCTGTATTGTGGTCCTCAGGTGTATCTAACAGGTGTATTGTGGTCCCCAGGTATCTTTAACAGGCCTTGTTCTGTATTGTGGTCCTCAGGTATCTTTAACAGGCCTATGTTCTGTATTGTGGTCCTCAGGTGTATCTAACAGGTGTATTGTGGTCCTCAGGTATCTTTAACAGGCCTATGTTCTGTATTGTGGTCCTCAGGTGTATCTAACAGGTGTATTGTGGTCCTCAGGTATCTTTAACAGGCCTATGTTCTGTATTGTGGTCCTTAGGTGTATCTAACAGGTGTATTGTGGTCCTCAGGTATCTTTAACAGGCCTTGTTCTGTATTGTGGTCCTCAGGTATCTTTAACAGGCCTTGTTCTGGATTGTGGTCCTCAGGTGTATCTAACAGGTGTATTGTGGTCCCCAGGTATCTTTGCGCCGGTGTCTAAGATCTCCCGGGCGGTGGAGCAGCCCCCCCCCGCGGTCATCTCCGCGCCCCGGACCCCCCGCCTCGACCTGGCCTCCCGCCTCGCCAGCAAGACCAAGAAGGAGAAGAAGAAGGAGAAGGAGAGGGAGAGGGAGCGGGAGAAGGAGAGGGAGAAAGGTAAGGCTACTAGGAGCTTCGTGGACTGAGATGTTTCCTCCAACATCCCTGGGGCCGGTTTGGTCTCCTTCCTCTAAAGGTCGGGTCGGCCATGTTGGGTGACGTCTCTTCTGTCGGTATTTGAAGCGAGATCCCAAACAAACAGAGCCCGCTTGCCCCTCCCTCCGTGTTTCATGCATCCAGTAAAAACTACCATGAATGCAGCGCAAAACCCCTAAAGACCCACCCCGTGTCTGTGATCGGTTGGAATACTATTTACTTGGTTTTGAGTGGTAGGTAGTACCATTTGTTTTGGTGTACGATCTCGGAGCGTAGGCTGCCTACAGAGGCACTCTTTTTTGCGGCCTGCTTATGGGGCGGGCAGCTAGCAGATCACCAGAAAGATACATGATCTGATACCAGAGAGAAAGGATAAGGGTTTGAGACCCACGTTCTGTCTGGGTTAGAGTCCTAGAATCTGGGCTGGAGTCCCAGAGAAAGGACCTAGTTCCTTTAGGTCGGGTTGGAGTCCCAGAGGAAGGACCTAGTTCCTTAAGGTCGGGTTGGAGTCCCAGAGAAAGGACCAAGTTCCTTTAGGTCGGGTTGGAGTCCCAGAGAAAGGACCAAGTTCCTTTAGGTCGGGCTGGAGTCCCAGAGAAAGGACCTAGTTCCTTTAGGTCGGGTTGGAGTCCCAGAGAAAGGACCAAGTTCCTTTAGGTCGGGTTGGAGTCCCAGAGAAAGGACCAAGTCCCTTTAGGTCGGGTTGGAGTCCCAGAGAAAGGACCAAGTTCCTTTAGGTCGGGTTGGAGTCCCAGAGAAAGGACCAAGTCCCTTTAGGTCGGGTTGGAGTCCCAGAGAAAGGACCTAGTTCCTTTAGGTCGGGTTGGAGTCCCAGAGAAAGGACTAAGTTCCTTTAGGTCGGGTTGGAGTCCCAGAGAAAGGACCAAGTCCCTTTATAATAATCAGAATAAGAAGAATGGGTTAAATTTATATAGCGCTCTTCTAGACACTCAAAGAGGCTTAACAGTGAAGGGGGGACCTCACTCACCACCACCAGTGTGTAGCCCCCACTGGGGTGACGCACGGCAGCCAATCTGCGCCAGAACGCTCACCACACACCAGCTGGAGGTGGAGAGTGAGGGAACTAATGAGTCAGCCAATTACACAGAACGAGAAACATATAGTACTAGTTGTACTATATGTATTACTATGTGTATTACTTATGTATTACTGTGTGTATTAGTACTCATACTTGTTGTCCCCCCAGCCCTGAAAAAGAAGTTATCGGAGGAGCTGCTGGACCCAGAAGGTCTCAACGTGGAGCTGGGAGACCAGGTCCTGGTGGCCGGCCAGAAGATCGGCACAGTCCGCTTCTACGGGAAAACCGACTTCGCTCCCGGTGAGGAATATCTAGGATATATACTTCTGCTATCTATCCCCTGCACTCCTACTTTACACATACAGTGGTAATAGTACTGTACACATACAGTGGTAATAGTACTGTACACATACAGTGGTAATAGTACTGTACACATACAGTGGTATTAGTTAGTACTGTAGTACTGTATACACATACAGCAGTATTAGTACTGTACACACATACAGCAGTATTAGTACTGTATACACATTAGGGATCGACCGATACCGATTTTTTAGGGCCGATACGATACCGATATTTTTTCATCAGCCTTAGCCGATACGCCGATACCGATTTTCTTGAGCCGATTTCTTTTTTTTTTTTTTTTTTCTTTTTTTTTTAAAGGAACATTTATTGAACTTCAATATAAAAAACAATATTTAACAAATAGTAAAAACAGGTGAAGTAGAACAAGTAAGAACAAGTAGATGAACAATATTTAACAAATATTAAAAACAGGTGAGGTAGAACAAGTAAAAAAAAAAACAGCGAAAATCAGCCGCGTATCGGCCCACCAGGGGGTGCTGTGTCCCTGCAGGCTGCTGGTTCTCAGTGCTACTGATGAGTGTATAGTATAATGACCACCAGGGGGTGCTGTGTCCCTGCAGGCTGCTGGTTCTCAGTGCTACTGATGAGTGTATAGTATAATGACCACCAGGGGGTGCTGTGTCCCTGCAGGCTGCTGGTTCTCAGTGCTACTGATGAGTGTATAGTATAATGACCACCAGGGGGTGCTGTGTCCCTGCAGGCTACTGGTTCGGAGTGGAGCTGGAGATGCAGACAGGGAAACACGACGGCTCGGTGTTTGGCGTGCGCTACTTCACCTGCCTGCCCAAATACGGCGTGTTCGCTCCGCCCTCCCGCGTGCAAAGGTCAGCCATCACGCTCATTTATTTAGGCATCCATACGTTGTTTTTTATTGAAGTATCTTTATGTTTTATTGATATGTATTTGTATGTAGGCCTATTTGCCTTTGCACATATATGTTTATACTGTATGTGTACATATGTATGTATATCGATATGCATTTATATTATTTATTTATTTTACTATTCCTTTTTGTATAATTGTTCTATATGTTGATCTCTTAATCATGGTGTTAGATTTTTCTGTACCAATTTCTCTGCTCTAGAGGGAAAGGAGAAGGACTGTGTACAAATTGAAAATAAGCTAAATAAAAGTTAAAGATTTAAAACAAAAGTACATAAAGCATACATGTGATACAGGGTATTTGATACAGCTGACAAAGTCTTTGACATAGATGAGGGAGTCTTTGATACAGATGGTAGAGTCTTTGATACAGAAGGTAGAGTCTTTTTGAAACTGGTAAGAGAGCCTTTGATACGGATGAGGGAGTCGTTGATACAGGAAATACATTCTTTGATAAATGTGATACAGAGTATTTGATCCAGAGTGTATGGTCTAGAGTCTTTGATCAATCATCTTTGATTCAGAATCGTTGATGCAAAATTAGTGTTTGACACAGTCGATTGGTGTTTGATATGGGTTATGGGGTCTTTGATACAGGTGATAGGAGTCTTTGATACAGGTGATTATAGTCTTTGATACAGGTAATGGAGTCTTAGATTAATGGATACAGAGTCTTTGATCCAGTTGGTAGAGTATTTGATACAGCTGACAAAGTCTTTGATACAGCACAGAGTATTTGATACAGCACAGAGTATTTGATACAGCTGACAGAATCTTTGACACAGATGAGGGAGTCTTTGATATAGCTGACAGAGTCTTTGATACAGCTGACAGAGTCTTTGATACAGCTGACGGAGTCTTTGATACAGATGGAAGAGTCTTTGATACAGATTGTAGAGTCTTTGATACAGAAGTTAAAGACTTTTTGAAACTGGTAAGAGGGTGTTTGATGCAGGTGATTATTGTCTTTGATACAGGTAATAGAGTCTTGGATTAATGGATACAGAGACTTTGATCCAGTTGGTAGAGTATTTGATACAGCTGACAGAGTCTTTTATATAGATGGAAGAGTCTTTGATACAGCTGAGGGAGTCTCTGATACAGATTGTAGATTCTTTGATACAGAGTCTTTTTGAAACTGGTAAGAGAGTCTTTGATACAGATGAGGGAGTCGTTGATAAAGGAATTCCATTCTTTGATAGATGTGATACAGAGTATTTGATCCAGAGTGTATGGTCTAGAGTCTTTGATCAATCATCTTTGATTCAGAATCTTTGATGCCAAATTAGTGTTTGACACAGTCGATTGGTGTTTGATATGGGTTATGGGGTCTTTGTTACAGGTGATAGGAGTATTTGATATTGCTGACAGAGCCTTTGATACAGCTGAGGGAGTCTTTTATACAGCTGATGTAGTCTTTGATACACATGGCAGAGTCTATGTGATACAGAGTATTTGATCCAGAGTTTATGGTCTAGAGTCTTTGATCAATCGTCTTTGATTCAGAATCTTTGATGCAAAATGAGTGTTTGATACCGGTGATTGGAGTGTTTGATATGGATTATAAAGTCTTTGATACAGGTGATTAGAGTCTTTGATACTGGTTATTCGAGTCTTTGATATGAGTCTTCGATACAGGTGATTAGAGTCTTTGATATGAGTCTTTGATATGAGTCTTCGATACAGGTGATTAGAGTCTTTGATATGAGTCTTCGATACAGGTGATTAGAGTCTTTGATATGAGTCTTCGATACAGGTGATTAGAGTCTTTGATATGAGTCTTCGATACAGGTGATTAGAGTCGTTTAGCCACATTAGAGTCTTTCGTGCAGGTTTTAGAGAGTATTTGATACAGGGATTGATGGTCTTTAGTACAGGTGATCAACAATCTTCTATACAGTTAACAGAATCTTTGATACAGGGGATAAATCATCTCTGTTCCAGGGATAAAGGATACAGGTGATGAAGGATACAGGTGATGAAGGATACAGGTGATGAAGGATACAGGTGTAAGAGGATACAGGTGATAGAGGATACAGGTTATAAAAGATACAGGTGATAGAGGATACAGGTGTAAGAGGATACAGGTGATAGAGGATACAGGTGACAAAGCACTAAAGATTGTTTTCCTGGTTCAGAATCGGAGGACCGAAGGAAGGCTTCCAGAACGACAACTCTGCGGTGAAGAAGGTTCACCAGGTCTCCAGTAAGTAGACACGGCTTTATTGCCTGAACCTAGGTCAGTACTGAACCCAGGTCAGTACCTGAACACAGGTCAGTACTGAACCCAGGTCAGTACTGAACCCAGGTCAGTACCTGAACACAGGTCAGTACTGAACCCAGGTTAGTACTGAACCCAGGTCAGTACTGAACCTAGGTCAGTACTGAACCCAGGTCAGTACAGAACACATTTCGGTACCTGAACACCTGAATACTGGTCAGTATTGAACACAGGTCAGTACTGAACTCAGGTCAGTACTGAACACGGGGTTGGTGCCTTCTGGTCCCTATTTTGGTGAACCCCTAAGCTCCAGTCTGAGGGTGAATGTGTGTGCGGTTCATGACTGGAGGTGTTTTGTTTTTCAGTGTCTCAACCCAAACGGAACTTCAACACGGTGCGGTCTCCGAAAGACCTCACCTCAGAGAACTCCATCTCCAGGTAGACAGCGAGACACACACACAGTCACACAACCACACACACACACACACACACACACACACACACACACACACACACACACACACACACACACACACACACACACACAGACACACACACATTGACTAACTCAATATTTAAACAATTCCTCGTTTTTTAACCTTGAGACTTTTTCTACTGCTCCTCCTCCCCTCCTTCTTATCTGTCTATCTTCTTGCCTTCTCTTCCTCCTCCTCTCCTCCTCTCCTCCCCTCTCCTCCTCTCTCCTCTCCCCTCTCTCCTCTCTCCCCTCTCCTCTCTCCTCCTCTCTCCTCTCTCCTCCTCTCCTCCCCTCTCCTCCTCTCCTCCTCTCCTCCTCTCTCCTCTCTCCTCTCTCCTCTCTCCTCTCTCCTCTCTCCCCTCTCCTCCTCTCTCCTCTCTCCTCTCTCCCCTCTCCTCTCTCCTCCTCTCTCCTCCTCTCCTCCTCTCCTCCTCTCTCCTCTCTCCCCTCCCCTCTCCTCCCCTCTCCTCCTCTCCTCCTCTCTCCTCTCTCCTCTCTCCTCTCTCCTCTCTCCCCTCCCCTCTCCTCCCCTCTCCTCCTCTCCTCCTCTCTCCTCTCTCCTCTCTCCTCCTCTCCTCCTCTCCAGGTTACTCTTCTGCTGTTGGTTTCCATGGATGCTGCGTGCGGAGATGCAGTCCTAATCACTCCTTAATCTCCTTCACCCTCTCCTCCCTCTCCTCCCTCCTCCCTCTCCTCCCACCCCTCCCTCCTCCCTCTCCTCCCTCTCCTCCCTCTCCTCCCTCCTCCCTCTCCTCCCTCCTCCCTCTCCTCCATCTCCTCCCTCTCCTCCATCTCCTCCCTCTCTCCCTCTCTGACTCTCTTCTTGCTGTTGCAGTTATACATTCATATTCTCGCGTCGTAAATCACTTTCAACCTCCCTCCCTCCCTCCCTCCCTCCCTCCCTCCCTAACTTTACGTGGGATGCCTCCTGGAGGTTCAGGTGGGGTTAGGGTTCGGCCAGGCTGGTGTACCCGCTGCCTCCACCCTGCTGGTTGAGTGTTCCATCCCGCCTCCTGTCACTCAGAGAGACTGACAGTACCCCAGCGTGGGCTCAGACCCTAGAAGACAAAGAGCAGGCTCCAGGAGAGGCTGTTTGGAGCTCAGACGTCCCAGCCAGGTGTGCTGGAGATGTGGCTTGATGTTCCTGTTCCTTACGGGCAGAACAATGTTAGAAGTGTCTGCTCTTCGAGTGGGAACTAAGAGTCTGAATAGATCACTTCTTTAGGAAACCGATCGGAACCAACAGGATCCCAAACTTTAGCACTAACTCGTGGTTCAACCTCCAAACTCAACTCCAACTAAAGTTCAGTGTTTCTTACTCAAACACTAACTAGCGGTACTTTTTAACACTAACTAGCAGTATGTTTTCACACTACCTAGCAGTATGTTTTAAAGGGGACATATTATACTACCAGGTGTGAGTGTGATTAGCCATTACAAGCCGTTTTGAAAATGTGCAGCTTCTGACATCACAGGTGGGCGTGTCCACCTAGATGTGTGCTGGAGAGATCAGTCTACCAGCCTACCCAGTGGACTGTAGCAAACGTTGCTTATCTATCCGACATACATCTAGGTGGACACGCCCACCTGTGATGTCAGAAGCTGCACATTTTCAAAACGGCTTGTAATGGCTAATCACACTCACACCTGGTAGTATAATATGTCCCCTTTAAAACATACTGCTAGGTAGTGTGAAAACATACTGCTAGTTAGTGTTAAAAAGTACCGCTAGTGGTATAATATGTCCCCTTTAAAGCTACCTAGTGGTACGTTTTAACACTAACAAGTGATACGCTATAACACTAACTAGCAGAATGATTTAAAACTAACTAGCAGTACATTTTTACACTAACTAGCAGTACTTTTTAACCCTATATAGCAGTATGTTTTAACACTAACTAGCAGTACGTTTTAACTCTAACTAGCAGTAAGTGTTGAGGTGTTTCTTCCATGTTCCTTGGTTCAGGGCCAGAGAGAGATCATCTCTATCTAACGGATGCAAACATTAAAGCCAACATGCCAAAGAAAGCCCCTTCATACCATACATGTTGGTCCAACCAATAGCAGCACTGATGCTTTCAGCGCTACCCCATCTAGAATATAATAATATAACAATAATATATATTCATACTAGGTTGAATATATTCATTGCAATGGATCCAGTAAGACAGCATGTAGAGCCCACTGTGTGTTCCTGTCCCATATCTGGTGTCATATACTCACTGCCCGCTTGAGGACATCATCTAACCCGCCTGGAAGTGAATATTTCCTAACCCTGTCAGAGTTGATAACAGCAAAGAGGTATTCTGCCCTCATGAGGTTCTGAGTTGGTTGGTGTTTACCGTGAGGATAGATTGATGTCCTGATCCGTGGAGGAGGGCTTGTCCCATCGTGTTATCCCCCTCGTCTCCTCTCTCTGTCCTCTCTTCCTCTCCCCCATCCTCCCCCGTCACTGAAGGAGTGTCATCACCCTTGAGTCCTGCTGATATATAGCCATATGTAATCTGTGTCTGTGTGTGGAGATGCTGGTAATGTCAACGTTGCTCTTTAAGTACACTGACGTGTGTCGCACACAAACACACACAAACACACACATCTAGATCTCTGATGACTGGGTGAACACAGCTCTAGCTCTCTGGTGACTGGGTGAACACAGCTCTAGCTCTCTGGTGACTGGGTGAACACAGCTCTAGCTCTCTGGTGACTGGGTGAAAACAACTCTTGGGAACAGGGAAGTAGGCGAGGTGTCCTATAAATCATTTAGATTGGAAACAGAAGAATATCTGAAGTAGCTCAGTAGACCATTCCAGCTCTCTGTGTTCTAGATAATTCTCTTTGCTGCGCTATGTTGTATAAACTAGTCGGAGAGACTACTTACAACTTGTCAATGAACTATAAATGTTGCTATTTACCCTAGCGCCTCCCTAAGGAGGATAATGTGGTGTTCACCTCCACCTCAGTTCAGACCGCGACCCTCTGATCCGACCAGAAGGGGGCGCCAGCGGGCCGAGGGGGTTTTATGAAGATAATCGATCCTTTTATTACTACAACTAAATGTTCGTTGTGCTGGATTGACATACTGAAGTTACCGGTCGAACCCATTCTGTTTAAAGCTGTACATATAAATACAACGTTTTACCGTTCCTCATACCATCATCCTGAATACAATTTGGATAGTTCACTAAGTGTACTTTATCGTTTACTTTGTTTTGTAGTCCCACATGTTGTGAGGTCAGGGGAGAAGACCATGTTTGTGTTCAGTGTTGAAATTAAAACTCACTGCATGCTCTCTCTCCCTCAATCGCTCTCAATCTCTCGCTCCCTCAAACTCTCTCTCTCTCTCTCTCTCTCTCTCTCTCTCTCTCTCTCTCTCTCTCTCTCTCTCTCTCTCTCTCTCTCTATCGTAGTTTTCATTTTTAAAGACAGTTTTGTCATCTCGTCCGCATGAAACTGCTTCTAATATCAGTGATAACTTTATGAATACAATAATAAAAGATAATTGATGTGGTTTTCTACTTTTGCCTGTCTGGTGTTTGATTGACAGAACGGCTCTCTGTGGCCCTCTACGGGCCAGCGGTGTTAACGAAACACAGAACTGGTCCATAATGCCTCGTGTGTTCCCCTTAATATTATGAAGGGAACCCCTTTAAGCCATCACTAGATGAAAGTACGCCTTTAATAAACCCCCTTTCCCCCTAAAGTCTCAGATATCGCCAATCTGTCCTTGCTAAAGAAGTCCTCGTGACGCTGCTGTCACACAGCTCCCAAAATAACGAATAGTAAAAAATAAAAAACACCACGCGGAAAATGAATTGTACCAAGAAACGTTTATTCGGGTTGATACACATACAGGGCCGTCCGTGCGTAAAACTATCTTATATCCTTCAAATGAAGAGTCACTAGTCAATATATTAAATACTAAATCATTTAAATAGAAGGGCGTTGATCGGGTGGGGACGCTCAGAGGGCCACGGACCGTGGGGGCTCCAGGGGTTCTCGGGGGTCCAGGGGGGAACGGGCCCCGCGGGAACTCGGCTGCGCCTCTGTGCGGCTCTTCTCCCGCTTCCTCCTGGCTCGCCGGTTCTTAAACCAGACCTGGAGAGGACAAATCTAGGTTATTTATGTAGCCTATATATATATTTATGTACATATACACTGAATATGTACTTAATATTTCGATAATTGATGCGTTCAACATAGACACCGGTTTGAATAATCGCAGTTTTAAAATACTAATGTATTTGTCAATAATAAAAATAATACTTCAATCACAATTTTGAGAATAGAACAGATTGCACGTTTCAAATACTGCTTAAATAATATAATTTCAATATGTTTAGAAGAGTAAGGCCTATTCTCTCCCTCGACATGAACTATACGCGTGTGAAACCTCTGTGTGTGGGAACTTGAACTCGATTCTAATAATAAATCATATTTA
Organism: Gadus macrocephalus; assembly: GCF_031168955.1. Taxonomy (NCBI): domain Eukaryota; kingdom Metazoa; phylum Chordata; class Actinopteri; order Gadiformes; family Gadidae; genus Gadus; species Gadus macrocephalus. The sequence continues at coordinate 1,070,372 of NC_082397.1, forward strand.
TGATGATGATGATGATGATGATGATATACTGACCCTCACGGTTTCCTCCGTTAGCCCGCTGTCAGCCGCCAGCGAGGCTCGTGCGTCCGCCGCCGGGTAGTCGGTGAGGAGGAAGAGCCGCTGGAGCAGCTGTGTCTGGCCCGGGGTGAAGACCGTGCGGCTCCTGGGGACAGGACGGCCCACGGCGGGACCTGTGAGGAACATGGGGCCTGTTAACAACATGGGGCCCGTTCAGAACATGAGGCCTGTTAATAACATGGGGCCCGTTCAGAACATGGGAATAATAATAATGATAATAATAACAATAATAATAATAATAATAATAATAATAATAATAATAATAATAGTAATACAACGATAATATAATATCGATATCAAATGAGCGCTCAGGATCGCGGAGACCGCATCACGTCTTCACACCTAATGAGAGACGGTTCTTACCGGGGTGACTGGCCTGTTGTCGGGGGTAAAAGGTCAGGCCGGCGGGGTATAAGCTCAGGTCTGGGGGGTAGTAGCTCAGGTCTGGGGGGACCAGGTCTGGACGGAACCCTCCGTACGACAGAAGGCTGCCTGGCCCCCCCGGTCGGGCGGAACACACACCCCCTGGGACTCTGCGGAAGAAGGCCTCTCCGGGAGGAAAGGTGGTCCCGGGGGTCTTCTGGGCTGAAGATCCAGCAGAACGCGGGAAGCCCGAGGACAGGATGTGGTCGATGCTGAAGTCGGTGAGCCTGGACCCGTTCATCTCTCAGAGACACGCTCAAGGTGTAGCTTTAGAACTCTCTGTCTCTCTGTCTCTCTGTCTCTCTGTCTCTCTGTCTCTCTGTCTCTCTGTCTCTCTGTCTCTCTGTCTCTCCCCAGACTGGGTCCTGAGCTCCAGATGTGCTCCAGGGTCAGGTCTTATAGCCCAGGAGGTGTAATAGCAGAAGTCGGAGCATCAACATTAGGGCGCGTGGCTCATTAGCATAAGGGGCTAATTGGAGAGTCCGACTTCAGAGGAGATGAGAGGCGGTCTCTCCTGAGATCAAACCAGGTCCTGGATCACAAGTTGAACATGAAGCCTCTCTGATCGATGGATGGATCCATGATGGAACACTGACGAGTTTCTGCTTCTCACATTGGTCTTAGCGTGTCTTTACTTCTCCTCCGGGTTCAAGTTTATTCAAACTATCAATCCTGAATGAAACATGAAATAAAATCACGACGATGAACTGTCGCCCCAGTTCATAGGATGATTAGTTGATAGGATCGGATGTTCAATCTTGTTGGGGACAATATAATATAACATAATATAATATAATATGAAGAACCGTCTTCTGAAGGAAACAGAGCAGCTTGATGAAGACACAACGCTTAGTTCGAGTCCTTCACAGACCTGCTGAGCTCGTCGATGCGCCGACAGTAAGATCAATCACAGATCATTACCATGATCATT